>NC_077227.1:60413921-60713921 GCF_027887165.1 Monodelphis domestica
GGTTGCCTCCTTCTCATCATAATTCTCCAAGACTCCAAGTATTCAGAATCACCCAGATTTTAGCAGAGTCCTTTGAAACTCATGTTCCTTCCCCCCTCCCCCCAATGCACTTCAGGGCACATTCCATTTCCAGTCCCTTGCAGCCTCTCATGATATCCTTAAAAACAGATGGTCTCATAGGAAAATCTAGCCAACCCTGGGTGCCTCTTTAAGATATGTGGGGTGGAGTGGGAAATCATGAATCAGAGTTATAGTAGCCTGCAATGAGAACATTTTTCAGTCTCAAATATACATGGATAAGGAAGATGAGTTTGTTAGTGATGAATAGAGTGGTTTGGAGGGGGAAGAAGCATGGAGGGAAATTTGGAGGCCATTGTTTTCTATTCCAAGTGAGTTGTTCTTCTTTTGCTTATGAAGAGGATCAGTTCCACCATGGGATAATGTCTTTGTGTGTGAATTGGATTTAAGTGATGCAGAGTTGCACAAAATTGTCTTAAACCTCACACTCTCTTCCAGAGTCATTGAAGTTTAGTGACAAGACCAAAGTAGAACTTCTGGCAATGGCCTAGGATGTAGTGGATGACTTAGGAATCTTCAATGTTTGACCAAGCTCTAATTGATGATATAGAGATAGGAAGGATAATATGGGAGACATTGTTGAGGCAGAATTGATGAGACTCAACAAGTAATTGGTGGTATCATGAAATAGTACAAAGAGGCCTGGATCTTAAGTCAGAGGACCTGAGTTCAATACCACCTCCAAGACTTAGTACTTAGGTGACCATGGAAGAATCATTTAACCTTCTTGGGCCTGAGCTTCCTCACCTGTGAAATGAGGGGATTTGACTATATAGCTTCTGAGATCCCTTCTAATGACATAATTATGGTTATATGAAATAAGTTATGTGTATGTAAGAAACTATAAGAAGGAAAAGTCAAAGGTAATTCTAAAGTTTTGACTATAAGGGACTGTGTTAATGGTGGTGCCAAAGCTAAAAATGAGGGTCCCAAAGAAAAACTGATTTTGTGGGGAGAGATAATAAGCTCAATTTTGGAAATTTGTCAAGTTTGAAGTCCTGAAAAGATATCTTTATAGAGATAGTCTATAGAGCTATGTAGATGTGGAAGTCATCTGCATGCAGGTCAAAGACCTGAGGCTGTTGGAAGGCAGAAAGAGAAAAGGCAGTAGATAGGGGTGCCCTGAGAAGTCAGTCATGGGCTCTTGCTGCAGTAGAAGGAACAGAAGGGGCTTCTCATCTGAAGCAGCAGGTCTTGTTCCAGTTTCAAGTCTTGCCACTGTGGTGGTGTGTCTGCTTCTGCTCTCTTGACTAGCTCTCTGGCTTGGACCCATTGCCTGGTTTGGATCTCTGGCTCCTAAGTGTTTGCCTGGCTTTGATCCATGGCTACAGCCTAGCCTCCAGTTTCCATGAGTTTGAACTGTCTCCTGCACACACTTGGCATTCCAGTCACAACCCCTGCCTTGGATCTAACTTCCTTCCAATCCTGGCTCCATAATATGCTGCTGCCTTCATCACAGCCTGATGTCTTTTCCTGGAGTCAAAATACAGTAAGGCCATTTAAACACAGCTCATTGTTATGCATGAAGCTCACATCAGCCTGCGAGAGGATTCCAAGCTCCCATCTTCTCTCCAAGCTAAACAAAACTCAGCTATGTTGACTTGATTTTCAGCTACAGTGATAAACCTTAGCCCAACTCTGAAGGCCTTCTTACTTATCCGTGTGAGAGCTGGGCATCCCTACCCCAAGACTATAACCTGCATCACTCCAATCATCAGCCATTGTCCTGAATTCTCCCTTAAGTGGTTCCAATCAAATCCCAAAGTGAAACTCCAAGTCCTTCTCTCTATTTTTCTGTTGTCTATTTATATCACCTTTTCCCTTCGTTGGAACTGTCATAACATATTTTCCCCAACATTTACAAATTATAAAACTAACAATAACAGCAATGATAATAAGTCCAATTTATCAAATGTTTTAAAGTTTGCAATATGATATACATCATTCAACATATATAGTATATATATATTATGAATGTATATACACATCTATCTATATTTATGAAAAATTCTCATCCAAGCTCTACAATAACTGTGTAAGGTAGATACTAACTATTACACCCATTTTACAGATGGAAAAACAGGCTCAGAAAAGCAAAGCGATTTACCCAAAAGCTAGTAAGCTTCTGTGATAGATTCAAATTCACATCTTTCTGATTTCAAGTCTAATACTATATTCATTGCTTCAAGCTGCCTCCTAGTGTAGTGTATTTCCTATTGATCAAGAAGGAACCAAGTTCTTCTGTTATTTACTTTCCTAAGCCTCAGTTCTTCTGTTATTTACTTTCCCTAAGCCCTGGGTGTATGATGAAATTCCACTTGATGGTAATGTCCTAAAATCTGTATGTGCATCTCTAATGCCACTTTTGAACTCCAGTCATCTCCACCTGGATATCTCATTGACTATTTAAATACATCTTAAAAAAATGTCATTATCTTCCTCCTCTAATATATCTCTCCTCCAATCTTCCCCAATTTCTGTTGAGGCCTCCATCTGGTCTTCCAATCAAAAAGGGACACAAACTCGGAACCAAATCCTCTACTTCTCCTATGACCCTCATTTACAGTGATCACATTTGGTCCTTCTCTTTCTCCTCCTCATCTGGCACATATGTACCTTCCTCTCCACTCACAACACCCATCCTACTTCACATCCCCATCACCCTTCTCAATCTGCTATAGTAATGGCCTCTGAACCAGTCTCTCTGCCTCTAGTTGCTCTCCTCTCCAATTTGTTCTCCACATAGCTGTTGATATAATCTTGCAAAAGCATAATTCTAACCATCATACCCTCTTACTCTAATATCATCAGATATCAACATTATCTTTCTATTGCCTCTAAGAGAGAAATCTTAGAAAATCTGACATTTACAATCCTTCATAATCTGGCCTTCCTTCTAGATTTATTTCACAATTTCTCCATCACATAGTTTTCTAGCCAAACAGGTTGATTTGCAGTTCCTCTAACTTGTCATTAAAACTTCTACCCTGTGCTCTTGCTCAGTGCCCCTCAGTGTCTGGAATATACTTCCACTTCATTTGCCTCTTAGAATCATTGGCCTTCTTTACAGGCTTACCTCAGGGGTCACCTCCTCCAAATGGCTTTTTTATTAACTTTTTGCACTTTCTCTTCAAATTATTTTGCGTTTACTTATTTGCTTAATTGTAAATCCCCTGATAGAATATATTTCTTGAGGACAGGACCTGCTCTTCATTTGGTTTTTGTATCTCTGGAGCCAAGCATAGTGACTTTCAAAATGGGGAAACATTAATAAATGGTTGTTGAATTGAATGCCTTCAAAGAGGTCTTCTTCACCTAGTCCTGCCATTTTCTGGTAACGCTTGGAGAGGTTTCATCATGCTCCATTCTCCCTAAGTATTAGGACCCTTTCAGGCTGTGAAGGTCACAAAGATGGAAATGTGTGGGACATTTGTCCAGACTTTCTCTTGAACTCTTGAAAGACTTCATTCCTAGATCCTTTGTTCTTGGGTGGAGTGGAGGGAGAGGGAGAAGAAGGTGGTGGTACAGGGAGAGACCCGAAGATGCCCAAACCCTTTACCTGTACCATTTCTACCCCTTAATCACCACAGGAGAGACTCTCTGCAAACTCTCTTGAGTGTTATGATTCAGAGTTACTCTCTGTAGAGGTGAAAACCTGTTTTTGCTGTTATTGCTCTTGTCTAAGCTCTATAACAGTTCCTTGTATGCAGTAGGGCCTAAGGAATTTCAAATCAAATTAAAGTCAAATGATAAATACCCCTATAGAGCCTATCTGCAAATTCAACTTAATTCAGCAAATATTGATTAAGTGCTTAATAGGGGAAAGGCATATAATAGCCCTGGTGATATAAAAATAAAAACAAAACAGCTCCTGATCTGGAGAAGCTTGAATTCTGTCAGGGTGGGGTGGGAGTGGTGTACGATCCATACACAGATTGATTAATAAAAGGGAATTTGAGGAGAGAGAGATCATTACCACTTAGAAGGGGAGGGGGCCTTTACAGAGAAGATGGCATTTGAGGTTAGCCTTGAAGAATATAAGGATTCTGAGTTGTGGAGATGAAAGCAAGTAAGTGGAAAGGTGTGTGCTGATGTTGAGAGGGGGAGATGGGATGCTAAGCTTGGTGGCTGTAGACTGGTATGATTGAACTTTAGAGTTTATTAAAGGGAAGAGCATGAAAAAAGACTGAGACGAAGGTGGGAACAAGATTATCATAGAATTAGGCTCAGAGTTGGAAGAGATCTTAGAGATCTTTTAGTCAAAACCCTTCCTTTGGCTAAAAAGGAAATTGAGGTAAGTGATTTTGTTCAAGGTGGGTTTCAAACCCAAGGTCTCTGACTCAGTGCCTTAAATCATGGAGGGTCTAAAATGATAAGTTAAAGAGTTTGTATTTCATCCTATTGGCAAGGGGGAACCGTGGAAAGCTTTTGAACAAGAGGGTGACATGATCCAAACCTATGCTTTAAAATATTATTTTGATAATTGTTTTGAGGAAAAAAAGATTGGAGAGAGGGGGTCCTGGAGTTAGGAAATGAAATAGGTGATTATTACACTAGTTCACTTGTGAAATTCATGGGGGTCTGAAGAAGAGATCATTGTGAGTGTAGTAAAGGAAGAAAGTAAGAGAGATGTAGGTAGAAACTAAGAAACTTGGTAACTGATTTATTATGGATAATGAGAGAGAATCAAATCCCAAGGATGGGTTTAAAGTTATGAATCTAGACACCTTGGGGAAAGGGGAGCCCTCAATTGTAAAAGGGAATTTTGGAAGAGAGAAGGTTTATCAGGGAAGATGATCAGTTCCATTTTGGATCTTTCCAGTCTGAGATGCTGATGGGACACCCACATGGAGATTTCCATCAGATATGAGATTGCCATTCAGGAGAGAGAGATTAAAGCTGGACAAAAGGATTTGGGAATGGTCTATATAAAGAAAATATATGTACATATGAGAGCTAATGAGATCAATGAAGAAGAGACTATAGAAAGATGAGAACTATAGAAAGATAAAGGCTTGGGGATCATCAAGCTTAAGTGGTTAGAGATGGGATATAGATAAGCAAAGGAGACTGAAGGTGGAAAGCTAGCGGAGTAGAGGGAGAACTGAAAGAGAAAAATGTAAGAGAAGCCAGGGAAGAAATATAGTGCATTAGAAAGAAAGCTGTTTGTCTTGCAAGCAGGAGAGACTTGGGTTTGAATCCTGCCTTTGACATTTTTTTGGCAGTATATTCTTAGGTAAGTTCAGGTAACCTTCCCAAGCTTTCATTATTTCAGACATAGTAAGGTGGAATAAATATGGCATTATGCTAGAGTTAGAAAGATGAAACAGTTAAAAATCAGGTAAACTAAGCCACAAAGTTCTACATATGACCAACTTATCAGTAAAGCATGAATTTATTAAAAAATAGAATCTCAGCTTCTTCTCCAAAATGAAGATCCCAAAATGAGGGAGAAACCTCTCTTTTATAGTTTTAGGGAGTACAGAACAAAGACCAGGACTTCATAGGTAGGAAACAAGTTGTAATTGGTTAAAAGAGATTTAAATCATGAATGGTGACAGAATTGAAGTGTGAGGGATAATATGATTGATTGGAAACTAGGAATGAGGGGCTTCTTTCCTCCTTCTATTCTGTGACTAAGAAATGTTTATTGTTTGAGTCCAGTTACAAGATTAGAGAAAGGGTATCTTTGGATAACAAACCAAACATCCTTGAAAGATAGTTTGGTGATGTAAAGATACTAGACCAGATTCCCTGGTGTCCATTTGCATCACTCAAGGCTAACAGAATTCCTTGAGGCAAGAATAGAACAATGATTAGGAGAAGTGGATTTCTAAACTTAGTTTATTACAGGCCAGATAAATTTCCAAAATAAGTTTAGAGACAAAGAACCATGACTTTGACAGTTATATTATAGAATGAAAAAATTGTAAAAAGCATCAATTAAAAGATGATACAGAATCAATCTGATTATTATAAAGACTTGGGTTCATATCTTGCATTAGACTCTTTATAGATGTGTGAGTCTGGGCAAATCAATCTGCCTCATTTTTTCCCCAGAAAACAGAAATGGGTTTCAACTAGGTGACCTCAAAGATTCTTTCTAGCTCTCTATCTATGATCCTATCAATAACAAATCTTACCCATATAGGACTCTTTTAGTAGTTGAATAGCAAACCCAACTTGTCATCCAAAGTCCATCTGAAATTTTTCCTGTTTTGAGATGAATTTTCCCTAAAAAAGAAAGAATTTGGTGTAGTGGCTGGGGCATTAGACAGAGTCAGGAAGATACAAGTTCAAATTCTATCTTAGATTCTTTCCTGCCAAATTACTTTAGGACAATCACAAACTTTTCTATGCTATAGAGATTTATCTGTAAAATGAAGGGGTTGGACTTAATGGACTTAAAGGGACTTCTAAAGTCCCTTTCAGTTCTTAATCTTTGACTATATAAACTCAAACCACAATAATCTCTCTTCTCCTTGAACCTTTTTAAAAACTGCTGTCTAACCCAATAACTTGAACATTTAACTTAATACCATTTTTATTCTCTTTCTTTGTTTCATGCCCTTCCTCCCCTTAGACTCAATAGTAATTCCCTGGGAACAGAGACCAGGCTTTTTTCCTTTCTTATAATAGTAATAATAATAATAACAGTAACAATAACAAAAATAATACTAATAATAAATAATAATTCTTATACTTTATTAAAATTTGTATTAACACTGGTGGAAGGGCAATACATCCAGGATTCAAATAACGTTTTCCTCTATTGTGATCATATTTAGACTCTAACATTGTAGTCCTTGATGTATTCAATGAGAAAGAAAAGGTACTAAGGAAAATCTAACTTGATGGGAAGAACAAGTATACTAGACCAAGTATATACAAAACAGGTACATGTCAGAGGTATCACAGTTTTGGAAACATTGAAGAAGTGAAATAGTATTGTATGAGTATAGAGAAAAGAATATCTATACGAAGTAGAATCATTAAGTGTTGAATATGGGTGGTAAATAAAGATAGAGTTCTAAATATAATACCTTCACCACAATTGACAGAAAACAGATTGGTACAGAATTTTGTTTTTTTTGAGATTTTCCCCATCTTTCATGTTTGATGTCCTTCCCTTAGTTTCCTTCTTAAATAGCCTGTGAATGGTTTTGCTTAGTTGATTCTCTGCAAACTTTCTAGAAACTTGCTTTTTCTTTCACTATTTCTCATTGTTTCACCAGATAATTTTACCTCTACTTTTCCACCATTCTCCCATAGAAGATTTTCTCAATGAGCTTATATTCTGAACTGGAAATGTTTTTTTTTAAACTGTTATCTTCCATCTTAGACTCAATACTATGGTTTTAAGGCAGAAAAATTGTAAGGGCTAGGTAACTAGGCAATGGAGATTAAGTGACTTGCCCAGGGTCACACAGCTTGGAAGTGTCTGAGACCATATTTAAACCTAGGACCTCCCATTTCCAGGCTTGGCTTTCTTTTTACTGAACCACCCATATGCTCCCTCTGGCATTGTCTTTAACTTCCATCTCTCTTCCTGGGGCCAAGGACATCAAGTGTTTGGAAGTTGAGATGGTCTCTAGGTTTACTTATATCTATACACACATATATATCTATATGTGTATACATATATTTAATTTCTGCATTGTGTTAATTTTATTTGCTTTCTTAGGAAATGGTAATTTTCTGTTCTTGTATCCATTTCCTGTTTTTGTCATGAACAAATTGTTTCAATAGGTCAAATTCAACAGTTCATTCAATCCCATGCCATACATTTTGAATTAAATCCTTTCTTTTAGTGATTTATTGATTTTGATTATTTTAACAAGTTGATGGTTTGACTCTACACAGAGAGTTAAAACAACAGAATTTTTATCTTTAACGAGTTTAGACTTGTTGACTAATATAGATCATGTAAGAAATTAGTAGAAACTATAACACATCATTGAAAGTTGGAAATATTTCATACTTAGAAGTGATGACCTGGTGGTTTGTATTCAAACACTGGAAATGACAAATCTTACTACAGATAAAGACTTCAAAATATCATTGAGAACTGAACAAGTAAAGTATACTGAAACTGTAGCATCCTCACTGTAAAACCACTTCCCACAATTTCTGAGGCACAACATTGAGACATAAAAATTTATAACACCATTTTTAATAGATGTTGCCATGCTAAATACTTATAATCTCCAAAATACCTGGAATGAATGACTTTCAAAGTAGCAGCATGACCTAGCAGCAACAAATCAAAACCATGTGGGAACAGGATTAAGGACATATGATCCCTGTCATCCTGCCTGCTACTGGACTGCCTGATGATACTTTCAGAAGATAAGCTCACACCTTATTTTATCCTTGTAATTGTCTACAGGAAATAAAATATGAAAGAATAATATCAGGATAGAAGCTAATCTAAGAACTGTTTCTCTCACAGTTCTATGGAACAAGATGACAAAATAATAATAATAATGATAACAAATTCCAATTAATATAGAATCTTAAGGTGTATAAAGTACTTTATTTGTCATATTGTTCCTTCAGAACCAATGTATCTTGAGATATTGTTTCTCTAACATTACATTAGTTAAAACAAATTAGAGACAGTGGGGAGGGGGAGTGTCTACACTGCTCTTCTTTGTCCACTCACTACCACAACTGTCCTATCTTTTTCAAGCCCAAACCATCTTTGTCCCTCAGGAGGCCTTTGGTGTTTTTGAGTTACAATTTTTCCAGCAAATTTCTGTTGCTCTCTGGGGGCCTGTTGGAACAGAGAGAAGTGGAAGGAAGGGATAAATTTTTTTTTAAGTAGGGGAAGAGACTTCAGCAAATGTTCCTAAATCTTGACCTGACAGATTGGGGCTGCAGCAAAGCTGAAAATACCAGGAGTGCATGAAACTACGCCACAGGGGCTTGTCGGCTGGATGGGTTGGATTTTTCTGCCTTTCTCTGTCTTTCTGGAAAGAGGAATGCAATGAGAGGTTTGTTTCTTAAAGGCAGTAAGCTAGCCTTTATTTTTCCATGGCCCAGTTAGTTGTGAAATTAAGATTGGTACTCAACACCCTATCATTTTTAGAAAAGAGTTGTGATTGAGGCTTTCTCTTCTTTTCCAGCAGCTTCTTTTGATAGCAATACTTAGGTCCTGTCTTGGTCAGTCTGGTGGCATCTTTCTCTTTCCTCCAATATCACTAGCATAGGAATGAGGCTCTAAGGGAGGGGAGGAAGGAAAAAGATTTAAAAAAGGAAAAAAGAAAAACAGTAATCCAGGAGCCTGTCTTTTAAATTCAGAGAACCTGCTAGCATGCAGACGATGAAGTAAAACTGTTAATTAAAGTCAATCTGCTATCTTGCCAAATGGGTAAGAGACTTGGGGCAAAAGGAATCCGTAATTTGAATGAGGGAAGCTGTAATTGGTTATTTATAGCTCTGCTCTGGGCACTTGGAGCTCCTGTTATTGCAGGGAAAAGAAGTGCTTCTGTCCCCGAGACAGGCATCTGATCATTATCATCTCATGTTTGGAGACAGTTTTGCCCTGCTGCATACACACATGAAATCTGTGCAGCCTTTCCAGCCTCGGGATCGAGAATTTCTTCCAGAGGGCTGTGGATGCTCTCTAAGGTCTGATATGGCACGTGTGGATTCTGGCTTTGGACCCCACCACTGTAGCTTGACGTCTACCTTTCTATTATTGTTTATGTGCCCTTTCTCCTCCTCGCTACCTCCTGCCTTTTCCAATCCTTCTCATCCTTCAGGCATAGGGAGAGTTATTTTGGAAGACTTTATGGACAACCTTAGACTCCATTGATCGCTTTTCCTCCCAACCACACAGGGGAGGCATGGACTACTACTACCTCCTGCCCTTTGGTACTCAATCCTAGTCTGTTTAGCTGTCGATTTTCTAGTAATCTAGAAATTTCTCTTAGCTGTTGCATATGTGCCAGAGTGTTGGCTCCATTTAGTCAACAACCTTGTCTCCAAGAGGATAGGATCATGGCATGGAGGAGAAAGAGGTCTTAGATGTCATTGGGTACAACCCATTTTGTAGCTGAGGGAGGGGAAGCCTCTAGCCCAAAGCCTTGCAGGTAGGACACGAAAGAGCGGGAAATTCCAACCAATACACCCCGACTCCAGGTGTTCAGTACTCTTGACTTGAGTAAACTGGTAGTACCTGGCATGGAACGCAGGCTTAGGAACTGTTGACTTGGCTATGTCTTATCTTTCCAACAAGTGAGCTAGTAGAGAATCACTCTGGTCAGCTCCTTTCATATGGTAGAGGGTTCAATCAAGAGTCGGACTTTGGCTCTTCTCAATGACATCTTTGGTAGTACCATGGAAAGGAGCACAGCTATATTAAAACAGCAGCAACAACAACCTCCTCCAATGTTTTTTGAGTGTATACATATATATATATATATATATAAACACACATAGATAAAATATATGTATATACACACCTATATATGTGTGGATGCACACACATGTATTGTGTATGCATCTCTAGGGATGTATATATGTGTATTTACATACTATATATTTATATATGCATGCACAAGACATGCATACAATACATACATGCTTATTCATATATATACATACTTATACAATGATGTATGTGCATGGCCATGTGTGATCACATATGCACATATGTGTGTATTTGTGAATATGCACATGCACTATATACATGTGTATATACACTTTTGAAGGGAACTAAAAATATAAGAGACAAAGTGTGGAAGGAATTAATGAAAGGAGGAGGGGAAACAGCCTGGGGAGAAGCACGTGCACACATGGGTTTGCATGTGTGTGTATGTGTAGAAATATACAAATATATAGACAGACAAATGGACAGGGAGGTAGACAGATAGCTAACTAGTTAGATAGCTAGATAAATGAATAGACAGGCACAAGACATTTGTATATAGAGAGACTGGTAGGCAGAGATAGGTAGATAGATAGACAGAGAATCAGACAGACAGATACATATACAGGCAGATAGATAGATAGATGGATAGACAAATAGATGTGCAGATAGATAAGTATATAGATGGATAGATAGATAGATAGATAGATAGATAGATAGATAGATAGATAGATAGATAGATAGATGGATAGATGGACAAATAGATGGACAGATAGATAAGTATATAGATGGATAGATAGATAGATAGATAGATAGATAGATAGATAGACAGACAGATAGACAGGCAGAGACAGATTTGCATCCTTCCCAAATTCTTTATTATTTACTTAACTCTAATTCACGTTTTCTCTCTCCAAAGAATATAAGGTCCTTGGAGGCAATGCCTGTTTTAAAATTCTCCTTTGTTCCCAATACTGAGGACAGAATGCCTCACACATCTTTAATAAATATAGGTTGTTAATAAATGTTTGTTGATTTGAATTGCGATTCAGTTAATATTAATATGAATTGAATTGGATGAAATTAGCTGGAATTGAATTAAATGGATTTCCTTGGTGCTGCAGCATAAGAAGCTGAATGAGAGAATCCTTACTTATTAATGAGGTTGCTGTGACATTGTAGAAGAATCAGTGACTTGGGATTCCGAGGACTTGGGTTCAAATTCTACTTTGCCATGGCCTTGGGAAGCCACTTGGTGTCCTTGAACCCACAATTTTCTTTTGAAAATGAGGTAGCTGAACTTGGTCCATCCCTACATGAGGTTTATGCTCATATAATCTATTAGACCGGGGACCAGTTCTTCACATTGATGCCATAGGGAAGGTGTGTTTAGTTTTTAATTTGTATTTCCTGCTATATCACAGAAGCACGGACTTTTCAGCTGTGCCCTTCTTTCTGGAGTAGAAAAGAAGCTCCTGGGGGGCTTGCAGGGACTGTCCTATTTTTGATCATATCCTTAGTGCCAAGCCGGGTGCCTGGAACATAGCAAGTGTTTAAACAGTGTTTGTTGAATCGAATTAAATGAAACCCCATTATTACCAAGTTTCTTTCCTTTCTCCTGGAGGCAGACCTAAGACTCAGTGACAGTGATTAGGTTGTTTTGTTTTGTGTTTCAGTTCACATGACCTATATCTCTTGGTTCGGGCTATAATACAATGTGAAGGGAGCTTGTTCTACTAGTTTTTCTCTGGGCTGAAACCTGGGTGAAAACTTCATTTACTTTTGCCAGGCTCATTTTGCCTGGAAAATTAAATGAAGTGCCCCTTCTGGGTGGGCGTTCATATTATTTGAAATCTCTCTGTGTAATGGCTTGCCCCTGCAGCCCTCCAATCCCCACAGCTGGAGCCTCTTAACAGTGATAATGATGATGATGATGAATATCATGGAAGGACTCTGGATTTAGAGAAGAAAAACAGCACACGCTCCTGGAGAATTCACCTGGTTATAATTTATTGATACAGAAACAAAGGAAATGGTGAGTACATTTGCTGGTTTGTGCTCAGCCACCCGTGTTCCCTTTGTCCTCATTTGGGACAGGATCCCCCAGCTTATGGATGGAACAACATATGACTCAGATTGAGTTGAGTTGAGTTGAATTTCATTGCATGGTTCTGAATCACACATTTACATGTGAACATAAATGTAAGATGCATGTATGGTAAATATAATGACACTAAAAATGTTGTAGTTAGTACTTGAGCTGAGCTTTGAAGGAATTTAAGGATTCTGAGAGGTGAGGCATGGGGGAACAGCTTGGGCAAAAGTTCAGAGATGCGAGATGGAATAAATTATACAAGGATCACCTGTCTAAAGATGAAAGGTCCATCAGAGGCCATTTAGTTTTAGTCCCTTTATTTTAAAGCTAAGGAAACTGAAGGTCATGGAGGTTAAATGTCTCATCCAAGATTATAGAA
Source organism: Monodelphis domestica (assembly GCF_027887165.1). Lineage (NCBI taxonomy): Eukaryota > Metazoa > Chordata > Mammalia > Didelphimorphia > Didelphidae > Monodelphis > Monodelphis domestica. Next base: position 60,426,849 of record NC_077227.1, read on the forward strand.
TATCAGAGATGGAATTTGAATCCAGAACCTTGGATTCCAGAGTCTGTGCTTTTTCCATTGTAACATACTATCTCCTATGCAGGGAAACAGTGAAGGGGTCAGATATGGAGGAACAATTACATTGATGCATAAAAGGTCTTCTTATAGATTAATTAGTCACTCAGAATTTTTAGTTTATGTATCTTCCTGTCTTCCTTTTGAGAAAAGGATCAAGTGTGACCAGAATGCTTCAGTAATGATGATAATGTGACCCTGGACGAGCCAGTTTGTCTCTAACAGTATCAATTTCCTTATTTGTCAGGTGGGAATAATAATAATAAAATAATAATAGTATCGTCCACAAAATCAAATGAGATACGGACAGAACTTTACAACCTTTAAAGAGTTATGTAAATGCCAGCATGTGTCTGGCTGGATCTCCAGCTATGGTTACTGCATCCCTCTTTGACCATATGTCATTTGCCTGTCTATCACAATATTTGCCTTTGGTTCTGTCCTGGACTTGTGTGCCTCAGCCAGCCTCTCCACCTGGACTTGGACCTCTGTCTGTTGTCAGATGCCCCTGATGTCATCATCCTCCATCTGCTTACTGAGACATTCTTTGGCTTACAGATGAACTCCTTGAAGTTGTCTGACTGCCTGTCTGGACGTGGCATTTCCTAGGATTTAGAACAGAAAGTGACCATAGAGATGTCCCTTCATTTCTCAGATAAAGAAAGTGAAGTGTATAAAAATTACAGGATTTAGGGAAGCTAGGTAGAACAGTGGATAAAGTACAAAATCTGCAGTTGGGAGGAACTGGGTTCAAGTCTGGCCTCAGACACTTCATAGTTGTGTGACCCTGGGTAAGTCACTTAACCCTGTTTGGCTAGCCCTTACTGCTCTTCTGCTTTAGAACTGATACTAAGACAAAAGGTAAGTGTTAAACAAAAAATTATAGGTCTTGCCCATGGCCACTAAAGTAGTAAGAAGCCATATCAGGATCTGAATTCGAGGATTCTGACTCAAAATCCATTTATCTTTCCACTATAGCCCTTTCTTCTACTATTTGCTGTATTTCCCTATGATGAATCCATCTGGGATTGGAGTCCTCCTTCTGACACACAGAGATTTGCCTCACATATTTAGGGTTGCCTTTTCCTTTCTTCCTGTATCTTTTTCCTCCTCCTATTGTAAGCTCTAAGGAGCTTGGGTTAGGGTACTCATGATTCATTCATTCATTTTTTCCATAGAACTATGAGCTGAGTCTTGTTCAAATTCTTCAAAACCCAGTCCCTGCACATGAGAAACTTATAGCCTGGTACAAGAGATCATTACTTAAGTGATTTGAAATTCAAGGTGAGTCCTGAGCTACCCCATCTAGGTACATTGCCTCTCCATCCTATCTTCCCTTGCGTTCCTGTCCTACTGGAACTCTTCTCCCCAGGGTGGGTGGGAAAATCCAAATTTCTGGCTGTTTAGCAGTTGAAAGAAATGAGGTAATGGAGAACCCTAAACCCCCTGGTGGCAAGGGAAACGCTATATTTCTGTGAGCCCTGAGTAGAATTCAATGCATTTTCTCCCCCAAAGTTCAATAATATGAAGTAGCCAGGTTCTGTCTAGATTACCCCTGACCTAGAACAATGTACTCTGTGGCATCAAAGGATTTCTAAAATGAACTTTTGTGACTTAACCTGTCAAACTAACAGAGAAACAGTTAAAAATAACTGATTCCATAGGAGTTTATATTTCTAACTCCATTTGTCATCTGGGAGTATCAGTCTAGTGAGGCAGCTGGGTGGCACAGTGTAGAGAATGCTTGGTCTAGAGTCAAAAGATCTGATTTTTTAATTCAATTTTAGATGCTTACTAGCTGTGTGACCTTAGGCAAGTCACTTAACTACTATTTATCTCAGTTTCCTCAATGGTAAAATGGAGGTAATAATAGCACCTGCCTTCAAGGTTGTTGTAAGATCATATGAGATAATATTTATAAAAAAGTGCTCATTACTGATTTTGGCACATTGTTACTGTGTTCAGCATTTTTAATCATGTCTGACTCTTTGTGATTCCATTTGGGGTTTTCTTGATAAAAATACTGGAGGGGTTTGCCATTTCCTTCTCCAGCTCATTTTATACCTTTTAAGGTCATCTTGTCAAAGATTTTGGTATAGTTTGCCATTTCCTCCTTCAGTCCATTTCACAGATGAGGAAACTGAGGCCAACAGAGTTAAATAACTTTCCCACAACCATGCAGCTAGAAAGTGCGTAATGCCAGATTTGGATTCAGGAAAATGAGTCTGCCCATGGTACCACTTAGCTGCCCATATAGTAGGCACTTCATTAAATGCTTATGTCCTCCCCCTTCCCAAGATTGTGTATGAGGATAAAATGAGAAAATGTTAGTAAAGTACTTAGCACAGTGCCTAGAACATAGTAAGCACTATATAAATTCTAGGGAATATTACAAATGTTATATTCTCCAAAATGTTTTCACATCTTGTGAGGGATGCAAGACCGAAATTTTCTTCCATAGTTTGTTGATAGAGAAACAGAGATTAAGAGAAGATATGCTTAAGAACAACACACAGTTGTGGGGCTGCTAGGTGGCTCAGGGGATTAGAGCCAAGTCTGGAGATGGGATGTCCTGGGTTCAAATGTGGTCTTAGATATTTCCTAGCTGTGTGACCCATGGAAAGTTACTAGTCCATACTGCTTTTCTGCCTTGGAATCAGTATTTCACATCAATTCTAAGACAGAAGGAAAGAATTGAAAAAAGAAACACATAGTTGCTTAACGACAGTCATGACTAGACCTTAAATTTGGATTCAAGAGGCTTTGCTTGATTTCTTTAGTTATCAGTACTTCTCCATAATCCTGACCCTTCCCTCCCTCCACCAATACTTTGTGTTTACCTTGGGTATGTTTTATATTTACTTCTAGGTATTCATGGGATTCCTAGATTTAATTCAAGATGAGACCTTGAAAAAATGAAAATAATCTACTTGTATACAAATATTGATAGCAGCTCTTTTTGTGGTGGCAAAGAACTGGAAACTGACGGAACGTCCATCCAATGGGGATTGACAATGAATTGTGGTATGTGGTTGTAATGGAGTGCTCTTGGGCCATAAGAGGTGACCAACTCGATGATCACAAGAAAACGACTTCTATGAAGTGATGCAAAGCGAAGTGAGCAAAACCAGGAGAACAGTAACAACAACAAAGATGTTTTATGATCAACTGTAAGTGACTTTATTGTCAGCAATGCAAGGATCCAGGACAACTCCAAGGCACTCATGCCCACAGGCTATATGCCTCTATAAAAGGAAGTGATGAATTCGAATGCAGATCGAAACATACCTTCATTTCCTCCTTGAATTTTTCACTGGTGTAAGTAATATGTGTCTTCTTTCACAAGAGGAAAAACTGGGAAATATGTATGATGTAAGCTAAATCACACTCCTTGTCTTCTTGGGGAAGGAGGGAAAGGAAGGGGAAAAATAAAAAAAGAACGAGACAGATTTTTGGACAGAAATGGGAGAATGTGTTTCACTTGGATAAGCATAATTATTATTTATTACATGTTTGTAACAATCACATGTGTTATATTATTATATTTCATATTGTTATACATATGTATGTTTAAAAATTTAAAATAACTGGTAACTGAAGAAAAAAGAAGAAACCTTAAGAGACCATTTATTCCCATCCTTTCATTTTATAGATGAGGAAACTGAGTACCTAAAATCAGATATAAATGAGGTAAGGTAATTTGTCTAAAGCCACTCAGGAAGTAAGTGGCAGAGGTTGGCCATCTGATTATAAATCCTGTTCTCTTTCCCCTGCGCCATCCTACCTTTAATATTCCTTTCCTCCAGTAGAGTGTAAGCTGCTTCAGGACAAAGGATATTATATTCAAGGAGGAATGAAAGCAATGGGTCCAGCAGTAGACTGAATACAGGGAAGGCTTCATTGAGACTAGTCATTTAGACCATTTATGTTTGGCACATGATAGGTCTTAAATAAATCCTCATTAGAATGAACTTTTTTAGAGGATCTATGTGGAGGTATTTGCCACTTACTAGGTTATAAGACCTAAGGGAAATCCCATAAATCCATTCAAAAATTCATTGCAATGCAATTCAACAACAATTCCTATGTGAGCTTGGGCAAATCATCTAGATTCATTTCAAACACTCTTGCAGGGGATGGTGGAGAGAAAAGAGCTGTGGTTTTGGAGTTCTGAGAAAATCAGTTCAAATCCCATCTTTGTCACGTTCCCTTGGTGAGCTCCCTGGGACTTAGTTTCCCTCATCTGTCAAGTGAGAGGGTTGAATTGGATACCTTGAAGGTTTCTCCCTGCTTTATGTCTATGTTCCTCTGGATTCCATTAAGCTGCTCCTGGGTGTGCTACATAGCTGGGAATCAGGGATATAGACAAAATAGAAAATAGCTTTTACCCTCAGCGTGCTTCCATCAAGTGAGGGAGAGTGATAAAACATTTCTATCTTGTTGCTGTTGACATTTTCATCTGTAAACATGGGGGGAATTTCTGTGTTACCTATCTTTCAGGATCCTGGCGAGAAAACATTATGTAAGGACACTATCAATCAGAATGTGTTATTTACATGGCAGCTAGGACTATTATTAGTCCAATTTTTTTTCAGATATACTTCATAAAATAATTATGCTGTCTTCTTCATGGCTAGGGATGATAGTAACATGTGTGTATGTGTGTGTGTGTGTGTGTGTGTGTGTGTGCATGTGTGATGGCACAGCTAAGAAAGAACAGAAAGATGCTGAAGACCTGGGATATTTATTATATAGAGTTAGTTCTATAGCCAAGAGGCATAGTGGATGGAGTGTGCTGGTCCTGGAGTCAGAAAGACTCATCTTCTTGAGTTCAAATATGGCCTCAGACACTTAATAGTGATATGATTCTGGCAAGTCATTTAATCCTGTTTGCCTCAGTTTCTTCATTTGTAAAATGAGTTGGAGAGGGAAATGACAAATCATTCCAACATCTTTGCCAAGAAAACCCCAAATGGGGCTGCAAAGAGTTGGACATGACTGAAAGACAACTGAACAACAAATTTGTTTTTACAGAGTTTATGTTTAATTATTATGTTTAATGATATATAATATTATGTTTATTATGTTTAATTATACATAATATTATATTATGCTTTTATAGTGATTATTCTCTTACATTAGTTATGTCCATTTATTTTTGAAAGCCAGGGATTTAATCCCAGAGTCAATAGATTTTCAGATTTTTTTCTCTAGTTGTCAGATTAATCTACACTTTTTGATATTAAAGGAGAGACTGGGAATGGAGAGTAGAAGGGAATAAGTCAGGGAATGAGGAGAGACTACAAGTCAAGAAATGGCACTCTTGTCTCCTGAATAAGTTGAGAGTGAGCGGTGGCATTATAATTTATCTTCAAAAAAAAGACAGGAGAGGGGCATAGAAATATGATTTAGAATGTCAGTTTTTATGAAATCACGCTAAAATCTTTTCCATTTTCTTTTTTCATAGTGATCATTATTCTTCTCAATAATTTTCCCCTATATTTGACATTTCCCCACTGCCCTACTCTATACCTGTGACAGTACTACATGAGCTTAGGACTACAGCTGTGTCAGCTTTTAAAAACCTTAAGCAATCCTGACTTCAACTTCAGATATGCTCCTTAAGAATGAAGGTCTCCCACAGGGCCCACCTAAAAAAATAGGTGGTGAGGCCAGGTAGCTGAGGTTAGTTCTAAGATAATTTTCAAAGCTAGAAAATCTGGGAAAGGAAATCTTTTCAAACCTGGCCCAAGTTTCCAGTCTTTGTGTCAGGCTAATGACTTTCTCAAAGAGTCCCAACACAGTCCAAATTCTCATAGAAATATACTCATTGACTTGTTCTTACAGTTGAGCTTTCTCCTGGGAAAATTAAAATTTGACTCATGTATAGCTTATGTATAGACAAGAGAAAAGGCTCTTAGCTCCCATACAAGCAATGGGTCCAGCAGTAGACTGAATACAGGGAAGGCTTTATTTAGACCAATAAAAATGATCAAATATAAAGGAATGGGCCTGAGGTCATTAATAGATAAAACAACTCATCTTCCCTCTCCATTGGGATGCCATCTTCCCCAGGGAAAGACTTGCAATACCATTATTGTCCTCCGGGGTTTAAGGACCACTCTAGGATTTGCAGGAGACCTTCACCATGTAGGTTGTTAGATAATAGACCTACTCCTCCCCTTTTCTCCTAGACATTCCTCTCTTCTTTTCTCCTCTCTCCCCATCCTTATATGGCACTTGTTCAAGTAACTATACAGTCACCCCCATACTTATAGTACTACATTTAGCCACTCAAGTGGGAGCCAAGCAGACCACCTTGCCTGCCTGCTTATCTCTCTTTCCTGCAGACTCATACACTTCAAAATTTATACTAGTTTGAGCCCTCCCAAAACAGAAAAGCACACGGGGTCACCAGAGAATTAATAAGATTCCTTTGGACACATGCAGTTCATATAAATCATAGTACTAATGGTAAGCGAGGACATAGTTAGGTATAATTGCTTTTGTGTTTTCTGTTGGGTGAAATAAAACCTCTCCTATAGTTTATGGACTGTTAGCCTAGGTGCTTGGGGGGGGGATTAAAGGAATCTCCAAGCTTTTTATTGTGGAGACCTAGATCCTGACCAAATCTCCAAGGAAAACTCTGGGTGAGTATATGATCCAACATAAAACCTTTGTTGTTCATTCATTTCAACTCTTTGTGACCCCATTTTGGAGTTTCCTTAGCAAAGATACTGGAGTATATTTTCTTTTTCCAGCTCATTTTTATAGATGGGAAACTTAGACAAACAGGGTTAAATGACTTACCCATGGTCACACAGCTAGTCAATATCTAAGGTCAGAGGAAGAGTCTTCTCTCTGAATATAAGCCCAGTATTCTACCAATGTATCATGTAGCTGCCCAATATAGAATCTGGTCTAGATAAATTCAGAACACTAATTCTAAGGCACAGATTATATATTTCTATTGGATTTTCTAAAGGAGCAAAGAAATCAGAAAGCTCATTGAGTCCTAGAATCAGAGAATTTTAGCTTCATCATCTGTAAAGTTAGGTGGTTAGATTAGATAATCCAAGTTGCTTTCCATTTTTTTTTAGTTTCAGAGAAGTAAAATGACTAACCTTGTGACCTTGAGCAAATCAATAACAGATCCAGAACTAGGACCCAGGTCTGTTGAATCCTATCTTTATAGCAAGGAAAATATCTCATTTTTGACAGATGAGGTATTTGAGTTCCATAGAGGTGAATTGAATCTACAAAGGCTGTAAGAATGCTCTGTATCCTGGTATTATTGTATAAGGAGGGTCTTAGGACACAATGCATAGCACAAATCTGTATTTACTCTTGCTTACATTGATGTCTTCAAACCTACTGTGTTGACCCAACTTTAATTTATATTGAATTAACTCTCTGACTCATCCAATTTACAAACCACTTGGCCTCCAAATCTCCTGACACACTTGCATGTACCCATAACTGGATTTCTTTAATACGCCTCTCTTACTTTCCTCACTCATCTCTTTGTTTTCCACACTAATTCACCTACTCTGAGCACATTTTTTAACTCATCCACCATCATAGAATCATAGACCCTGGAGCTGGTAAGGATTTGAACAACATCTAGAATTGTCATTTTACAAATGAGGAAACTGAGACCAAGAGGTCACATTTGCATGTCACAGAGGCAGAATTTAACCTAGCTACTGTGACTCTAAAGCAAATGAATTTTTTTTATTTGTTATACTATCTTGCTTCTTTGCAACTAGTTTCCCATCCTTGCATATAACATTGACATGGGACAACTCAACCTTCTTAAATATGCATGGGTCATTGACAATTGTGGGCAACTGTGTGCCTCTACAAATTTCCACACACAGTTGTTTCCTCATTATAGTAATTTTCTGGCTCTACCATTGATTATTCAAATCAGTTTGGCTAAAATGGAGAGTTCTTATATGAGAGAAATGGGAAATAACATTGGAGAAAAAAATAGTGGCCAATATATAAAGACCAAAAAGATGATGGTAAGGTAAGTACTTCAGGACTCTAGAGGAAAACTAAATAATTCCTTTGTCTCTGGCATGAATTAATTTCTTTCTCTACCTCTTTGGAGTCTCTTTCCAAAGCAACACCAACTTTTGCAGTTATTCTAGGTTATTTTTTGGCTATGTTAAGAGGGAATAGATAGGCACAAATTCTAAGGACCAGTGATGAAGCATGTCACCAATCTCCTGAGAGAGAAAGGATGGAGTGAAGGTGAAGAGTGAAACAAACCTTCCTGGAAATGGTTAATGTAGCAATTTATTTGCTACATTATATATATATATATGTATATACATATATATATATATAGCTATATGCTATATATGCTACACAATTTATTCAACTGTGCATATTTGTAGAAAGGTTTTCTTTTCCTTTTCTTCTCTTTGGTTGTTGAGGGAAGGGATTTGGGAGGGAAAGAAAAGAGATTTTTAGTCACTGAAATTTTTTTTTAAGAATTTATCAGTTCTCTTCTCTCACACACACACACAAAGAAAAGTAGGGGGACTTGTTTGGGTAAATCCTTGGGAGGTAGTAGAAGAGCAAGAACTCTGTTTCTATTGCTAAGTCCTCATTCTATGATTTATTGACCAAATGAGTGTGGGCACGAGATAACCTCTCCAGGCCCAAGTTTCCTCACCTATAGGTTGGGAATAATAACAATACGTGCACTTGCTACCTCACAGGACTATCATGAGGAAGGTGATTTATATACTCCACTGACTTCCTATCATCTACCAAAATAGAGGTCATTTTCCCCAGCCTGACATTTAATCCTACCTACAATTTGGGGCCACCTTGTCCAAACTATCAAAACCAATTGATTTTTTCCTTGTCCTCCGGATGGTAGGCAAACTGGACTATTTACTGCCCCTTGAACACATCCTACATACTTCTTCTCAAGTCTATGATTAAAAAATAGAGGAGAAAATTATTTGTAACTCTACCAAAAAAGTCACTAAATGAAATATATTATTTGATCCATCAATATGAATTCTAGCATAGACCACTGAGAGGTCAAAGACAGATTCATATGAATACAATATTTATAGAAGCATTTTTTTGTTGTGGCAAAGAACTTGAAACAAAGTTGAGTGCTCATTAAATGGGACATGGCTGAACAAATTGTGGTATATGAACATCACAATATTGTCATGAGGACAAACCACCATCCATCTTCCTAATTGCCTAGGCGTACAACCTATAGCTCATCCTTTTTTCCTTACTTTCTCTTACTTCCCATATCTACTTGGTTGCCAAGTCCTGTTGATTCTACCCTTTGTAACATCCCTGTAGATGCCCTCTTCTCTCCTCGGACACTGCCAACACCCTGGTCTAGGTCTTCATCTTTTTCCACTTGAAGTACTGCGATAGTCTTCTGGTTGGTCAGCCTGCCACAAATCTCTCCTAACTATAGTCCTAGGCTATCAAAGCGATCCTCCTAAAAGTCAGGCATGAGTATGCCACTCCATATTCAATAAGCTTCATAGCTTCCTATTTCCTATCGGGTCAAATAAAAATAATCTGTTGATCTTTTAAAATCATTTGCAAACTCCCCCCTCCCTACATTCACATTCTTTTTATAGCTCTCCTGGCTTCCCTGGTTTTCTTCAGGTCTCAGCTAAAATCCCAACTTCTGTGAAAAGCCTTTCCTTTGACCATTTATCAGTTGGAGAAAGACATATTCTTATAAATTTGATGAAGTTGTCTATATGACACCACTAGCCAAGAAATTATAACCCCCCCTAATTTTCTGCTTTCATTCTAATGTTGGCAAATTAGTTTTATGTGTACAAAACTTTTTAATTTAATGTAATCAAATCATCTATTTTATATCTCACAGTGCTTTCTATATCATTTATTCATAAATTCTTCTCCAATCCGTAAGTCTTCTCTAGTGTGGGGAGGGGCAGACAGGAGATACCTGGGAACTTTTATGTAACAAACAACTTTTAAAAAGAGAGAGATAATAAAAAGAAGCCTTTCCTGGTCTTAATATCATTGCCTTCCCTCTGAGATTCTGTATAATTATACAGAATATATATATATATATGTATAATATATATATGTATATATATTTGTATAATGTATATGTATATATATGTATAATGTATAATTATACAGAATCTGAGATTATACAGATAATTCTGTATAAATCTTGTTTGATAATAGTTCTGAGCATGTAGTCTTTACCAATTAGATTGAGAGCTCCTAGAGGAGATAAACTGTTTTTGCCTTTCTTTGTATCTTCATAACATAGCATAAGATCTAGCTCATATCAGGCACTTCATAAATGTTTGTTGATTGACTTGTTAACTTGTTAAGAAATTATAAATACGATAGGTCCAGAGAAGCTGGGAAAAATCTTGTATGAATTAATAAAGAATTACATGAACAGAAATGGAGAAAGAATTTATGTGATAACCACAATAATGTAAAAGAAAATAGTTCTGAAAGTCTTCTGAAGTCTTATCAATGTTGGGAGCAATTATTAATCCAGAAGGTTGATGATGAAGCATTCCTTCCTTCTTTTGGTGGACAGGTAACATACTCAAGACAAACAAGACACATTTTCAGATGCATCTGATAGTATTGTTTTGCTTGACTTAGTTACAATTATTGAGGCTTTTATTGGAGAATGAGGGAGTCAATGGCTAAAGATAGAGACAGGAAATAAAAAAAGAAAGCAAAGGGCATCCATGTAAGACATTAAAAATACAAAGAAGAAAACAAAAACATTTCAGAAAAGGATGAACAAAAAAAGAGATTTTATGACCTTGTTAACTCTAATATATGCTCTTAAAGAAGAAGAAAAAATCAACCTAGTACATAAAAGAAGTTCATGGGATGATATCCATTTTTCTATTCCTTATATATTGAAATGTCTGTTTTGTGGAAGATTTTTATTAAATTTACAACAAAAAAGAAAATTAAAAAACTGAATGCAAGCAAAGTCCATTTATGAACACTTTTGGAAAGTTAGCTAGCAATTTTATGAATAATGATAATGATGATTAATATTTACATAATACCTATTATGTGTCAAGTACTACAATAAACACTTTATAAATGCCTCATCTGATCCTCATAACTCTGACAACAAAAAGCTCTGTGAGTAGGTTTTGTGCCCATGAACCTGCATCATTTTCATAGTCAAGGGAGAAAGAAAGCTGTCCAGTATTAGAAGTAGAAGGAAACTTCCATTTTACAAACAGGGAAACTGAGGTCCTTAGATGAAAAATGGCACATTGAAATTCTTCTACCTGAAAGGGATGGAATCAGAACCCATCTCTGGACTCATAGTCCACAGATCTTTCCTGCAACCCTGCCTACTTTTCCTATCTTTATAAGTTGTGGCATATGATTGTGATGGAATGCTACTAGGATGTAAGATGAGCTGGCTAATTTTGGAAAACCATGGAAAGACCTACATGAAATTATGAAGAATGAAATGAAGAACCAAGAGAACATTTTATATGGCAGCAACAGAAATATTGTTTGAAGAATGACTTAGGTATGTCTATCTCCAGAGAAAGAACTGATGAATAGAAATAAGTAAGATGTAGTTATTTATATATATATATATATATATATATATAGGCATATGTCTATACACGATATACAATATATATATATATATATAAACATGCATGCATCAAAATAATGGCTTCACTAATGGGGGAGGGAAGGGAGGGAGTTAACTGAGCATTTTAATGTAACAAATAATTTAAATAAACTATAAAGGAAATAATAATAAAAATGAGAAAAACAGATACGATGTTATCATTTAGTGGTCAGGGCAAGGGATGAGCCATTTGCTTTGGACTCCTCAGACATCACTGGAGACATGATCACATAGTAAGCTGATTAATTGGATAACACTGGGAATTTGTCTGGAGGCCAAAGAGAATGAACAAAAGAGAATGATAAAGAAAATAAATTTCCTTGTTGGAGCCATTCTTGATCAAATACTATTTTCATACTCTACCTCATGGCTTCTTAACCTTTTTTGGTTTTATCATCCCCTTTGGCAATATCTTATAAAGCCTCTAGTCTCCTTAGAATTGTGTTTTTATATGCATAAAATAAAATACCTGAGATGACAAAGGAAACTAAACTATATTGAGATACAGCTATTAAAATATATTTTTTAAAAGTTGAGTAACCCCAGGTGAACAACTTTTATACTCCCTGTATCACAAAAAGATGCTTTAAAAAATCCTCCCCCCCCCTTTTTTTTTTTGCTCAATGTCTTAATGCAAAGTGTTACACTAAGGAACACTACTGAGTCGAGTTAAATTTGTTTGAAAGCTATTTAACTTTCATTAAATTGCCTTAATTTCAAAATCCTTTGATGCAGGTTGATGTTACAGCTACTGAAAATGCCAGTGACATATGCCTCCTTTTAAGCAAGGGGCTCATCCGATTGTCAGGGGTCTAACATTCTGCTTTTGATATAGGGTGGTAGAAAAGTCAAGCCCTTTCTTTCTATTTTCCCTTTAGCTAAATGGTACCTTTTTTTAGAGCAGCTAACACGAAAATGGAATGTGGCACTACCAAATCTATTTCTTCTCACCTTTGCTGAAGAAAGACTTCCCAGAAGACTTCATTTCTTAAAATCGCATCTCCTGACAAATTCTAACATGGTAAGCTGAATAAAAATGACAGTTGTGGGAATACTGCTTTATTCCCTGCCTGGACATTGTTTCTTGAGGATGGTAATAGGGGATCCTCAGAGACACACACTCAGACAAAAGATATGTTATCTTAGTCTGGAGATAATTTTCATCAGTAGCTATTCCCTTAAGTAATGTGGCCAGCTCAGCCTAATTTTATCATTCTTCCCTGCTGTCCATGGATGCCCGTAGGTAGTAGAACCTATGCCTCAATGTCTCTGTTCTCCTGGGATCATATACACACATAGGCTAGAACTTCATAGGCTTGTCCTGTTTATATGCTGCTCCCCACCTCCCTACAGAGATGCTTCATGTAAATATCCCCCGCACTTAGGACAGTGTATTTTCACATTTGCAAGTACATCTCACATTTTTGTTTGTTTGGGGATTAGATTGGTACTGACTGGTTAGACCCAAATGGGAAACTCCAACTTTGCACAGTGAATTGGTAAGTTAATAGGATTTGGTTAATTCTCTGAGTTACATGGAAACTAACCTCCAGGGGAATGACCTGACTGAATTTAACTCACTCCTAGCATACCCATACTTCCCCCTTGGCATTCCCAGCTCTTTGCCCGAGTCCCCACTGCTCTTCCATGGCTAGTGCAGAAAATAGCCAAGAGGCCAGACAAAAATAAAAGGAGTTTGAAGCCTGGTGTATAGGGAGAGAAGAGTAAGAAAAGAATGAGGTAAAAAGTGTGGGGAGTTGAATTTCTAGATGGGTTCTCTTGTAAACAACAGCTGAGGGCAGTTTCAGCTGGCATCAAGGCTTTGGCAGGAATCTGCTAATTACGGAACAAGGGCAGCTGAACAAACTAGCATCCTTTTTTTGGAAAACAAAGGGAGGGAAGCCCTAGGAAAAGGTAGGAAAGCCTGCTGAACATAAATCCTCACTTAGGAGCCCCATGTTGGGAAACAGGCATAAAAAACAAGCAATTCATGGTGGCAGTGAGATACAAGTGCCAGCAATGAGAATGATATTGAACTGAGGTTTGGGGTTCCAGCTGGTTTGGAGGACAAGGGGAATGTTGCAAGTACTTGCTGTGATCATGTTTGTGCCAATGCCAAATAACAACCACATGTGTATCAAATGCTACAAATGGAAGAAAGAACCAAGGACCTAGAGAGTTGGCCCTTTATTCTGCAGAATAAAAGGGAGAATCAAGTGTTTCTTGGGGGAATGGTAGAAGCTTTTTCAAAGGGAAACAAAGAAGGAAAGAATATTGAGATACAGATGAGAATAATAATCTCCAGCAGTTAATGGAGGGGAATTGAAAGAAATTGATACAAAGAAAGAAGGAAAGAACCTTTGGAGCTAAGCAACGGAATGGGATATTTTCCCATAGATGATGGATTTGGACCATAGGAAGAGAGAAAAGATTTTTGTGTTTCAAGGAAGGATGAGGAGCCATAAATTTCATCTGACACTGGACAGAGGCAGAAGAAACAGATGGTGGTAAATGGTGGAATTTTGCTTAGGTGTACTGAGGTGGTCCTATATTGACCTGACAAGAACAGAGGTATGCTATTTAACCAGCATATCTATTATAAAATGCAAATCCACTTAAGGCTTGTCAAAGCTGGTAGCCATTATCTATTTTTTCCCAATATATGTAGAGTACATATAATAATACAAGAAGGAACCTAAAAAGAATTCCTAAGGTGAGGGATCAATCAAACATTTGATTGAGCAGTGACTAAGTCCTAGGCACTGGTAATTCAAACAAAAATGAAATAACCCTTGTCTTCAATGAGCTAACAGAGAAATAGCACATATAGAAATAAGTCAATCAGGGCAGCTAGGTGGCTTAGTGGATAGAGAGCCAGGCCCAGAGATTGGAGTTCCTGGGTTCAAATCTGATCTTAGCCACTTCTTAGCTATGTTAGTTTGGGTAAGTCACTTAACCCCATTTGCCTAGTCTTTACTTTTCTATCCTGGGACCAATACCTAGCATCAATTCTAAGACAGAAGAAGTATCGTTCTAAGGGCTTTTTAAAAAAGTCATTCAATGAATAAATATTTATTAAGTGCCTACTATGTGCCAGTCACTGGGCTAAGTGCTGGACAACAACAATAAAATGCATTGCTATTAAGTATATACAAAATAAATACAAAGTAATTTTATTTTTCAGAGGGGACATTGCCACTTGGTTGGGGTAGGATTAGGAATGCCATTATGTAGAAATTATCAGGTGAGCAGAATTTTTAAGGAAATAAAGTGAAAACGAGGTAGGATTGGGTGAACCAAATGTTGGGTCAATCAGGAAGGAACACAGAGTGCAGGAGGAGGCAAAATGCAGAAGTTTGGAAATGAAGGTTGAGGGTAGGCTTTGAAAGGTTTTGAAAGCAAAATGAGGAGCTCATATTTTATCTTAGTGTCAACATGGTGCCCCTGGAATTTTTAAGCAGGGGAATATCATGAGTAGATCTGTCTTTAAAGTCAGTCACTTTGACAGCTGGGTGGAGGATGGATTTGAGAGGGGGAGAGACTTGAGGTCACAGGCTTTAGGAGGCTCTTGTGGTGATGGAGGAGATGAATTTCTAAGGGCCTCACCAAGATGGTGGCCTTGTGAGTAGAGGGAATGGAATTTATGTGAGAGAGATTGCTGAGGTTAAAAGAGCAAGCTTTGTGATGTGGGGTGAGGAGACTAAGATAATACTGAAGGTGAGATCATGGATGACTAGAAGAATGGAGCTGCTCCCAAGAGAAGCAGAGGAGTCTTGAACAGAGATAGATTTTGGGGAAAAGATAACGAGTTCCTTTTTTTTTTTTTAATATATTGAGGTTGTCTACAGAAAGTCTAATTTGAAACAGCCAATTGGCAATTGGAGATATACAGCAGGGAAGACATAGAGATTTGAGAATCATTTGCCTCAAGATAATAATTAAACTCATAGAAGGTGATGAGGCCACCAAATGAGAGAGTGTATAGAAAGAACAGAAGAGGATCTAGGAGGAAGCCTTAGAATATCAGCATAGACTACCAAGTCAGAAGGAGGAATACATAATGAATTCATCAACTATGGAGAGAACAAAGAACTGGAAGGAATAGTTAACAATAAGATAGTCAGGAACCCTCAAAGGTTTTAAAAAACTAAAACTATGGATTAAATCTATGATAAAAATGCATTAGGGAGAAATGTAAACTTCTCCATTTGTATTTAAAAAATCATTTGTCCAATTGCAGATTTGTAGCATCATGGAGAGATAATAGTTGATATGAAAACCTACATGCTAAGAGCACAACTAGGAGGCTCAGTGAATTGAAAGCTATGCCTAAAAATGGGAGATCCTGGGTTCAAATATGACCTCGAAACTTCCTAGCTGTGTGACTCTGGGCAAGTCACTTAACCTCCACTGCCTAGCTCTTACTGCTCTTCTGCCTTGGAACCAATACACAGTATTGATTCTAAGAGAGAAGGTAAGGGTTTAAAAAAATAAAACTTTGTGAGAGGTTTTAGTGGACTGAAAAGTCAACATGAATAAATAAAACAGCATCACAGAAAGAAACACTCAAATCTCAATGTGGAGGCATAATATTTAACATGAAGGAGAGGATAATCTTACTCTGCTCAATAATGGTTAGACAAAATGTGAAATGTTGCTTTATAGTTGGAGGTTAGGAAGAACATTAAACTAGAGATTCTGATGAAGGCTGCTAGGAAAGCAAGAACCACGCAAGTTCAGTTGAAATGGAAAAGTCATGAAGATACTAGTGAATTTCGTGAGTGTGTGTGTGTGTGTTGATGATAGATATCTTTGAGTGTTTGACAGGATGTGAGGTTGGAAAGGATTTGATTTGGTTTTAGAATTTAGGGAAAAGCAGATTTTGGCTAGATGTAAGGAAAAACTTTCTAATGGTTAGTATTGTCCAACATGGAATGGGCAGGACACTTTGATCAGAGATCAAAGGCTAGATGACCATTTGGATGTTGGAGGGGATCCCTACTGACTAAGTAACCTCTTATTTCCCCTCCAACTCAGAAGAGGAACAAAATGAATAAAGAAATAATGTCCTAGTCTATGACAACAGTAACTACAATAGTATCCCATGAACAATTTGTATCACCCTATCATGTGTACACTGAGAATGGAATGGTGGGGAGAGGGGAGAACTTGGTGCTGTGACCCTCAAAACTCAACGGGCCATCATTGCTCTTTAAGCCCAACTGGAACATTAGCAGTTCAAGAGAGTGATTCCGTAGGGGTGAGGTGTTCATACTGAAAGTATCGATTTTATTATTTAAAAACTATCTACTGACTACTGTGTTCAGTGCTGGGGAGGATGCAATGTTTAGATAAGCCATAGTTTCTGCCTTCATGGAACTTACAGTCTTGTTAAACTATAAGAAACAAAAATAGATTCTTGGATCCCCTTAATATAGAGGGATAAAATTCTGCTTTTTAAAGAAAATTTTGTTTGTTCTAAAAGATGACAGTGGCTATGAGTTATTTTTGTGTCTATGAGCTCATTATATACTTGGGCTCTCAGTTCACATTTTGCTCTTTTTAAAAGCATTTGGTTTTAAGAAAGAATTATTAAATTATTTCAACTGCTTCAACTATCGAGGGCAAAGAGAATAAGAAAAATCAAATGGATTGTCTGTCTCTCTTCTCCAATTCATCACATAGCAGTGTTACTACATGGCAAGGCCACTTCTTCTTTTTCCATTTATTTTTGGAGAGCAAAGGCAATGTTTTAAAGAGAACAAGCTCTATTTTTCAATGGCTTTGTTTTAGGTAAGGCTATTTTCTCCCCAGTCAATTCCCCAGTCAATAACTGAGGGACCTCCATTAAGACCACTTGCTATCAATGTGACCTTGGACAAGTCACCTATCTAGGACCCAGTTTACCCAATATGTGAACTCAAGATTTCCTTCTGACTCTAAAGCCATGAACCTATAAACCCATTATGGTCAGTTCTTCAAAACCTAGATTCAATTTCCAAGTGACCTAAGTAGAAAGTCTAGAACTACTGTTGATGGTTATTATCTTAGAGACCACAGTGAATAGAGTGCTGGACTTGAAGTCAGGAAGACCTGAAATCAAAACCTGCCTCTGTTACTTATTAACTGATTCTGGGCAAATCAGTTAACTTTTCTTGGCCTTAGTTTCTTCATCAGCAAAATGGGAATAATAATAGCACCTCCCTCCCAGAGTTGTTGTAAGGATCAAATCAGGTAACATGCAAAGTACTTTGTAAAATTTAAAGTGCTATGTAGATACTAGCTGCTATTACTATTATGATGATGATGATGAGTAGCAGTAATAGTAGTAGTAGTAGTGTAGCAGCAGCAGTTGTACAATATAAAAGGAGTGTAGTAGCTTATGGTAGTAGTGATAGTAGTAGTTATAGAGGATAGTTATAGTGTAGTAGTAATATAGTAGTAAAATAGTAATAATAGCAATAGTCATATAGTAATAGTAGTAATGGTAGTAGTTCTGTAGTAGCAATGTAACAGTAGTAGTAATAATAATAATAATATGAGAATAGTGGTAGTAATAGTAGTAATAGTAGTAGGTGATCAAATACAAATTCCTCAGCCTATTATTTAAGGTTGTTCATGTTAAAACTGTAATCTATCTTCTTTCCAGCCTTATTTCCTATTATTTTCTTTAAAAATTTTAATCTAACCCAATTGGATGACTGTGCCTTGAGCTCTGCCCTCCATTTCTCACCATCATGCCTTTGCAGAAGTCATTCCCATTCTTGGATTATGTTTCCTTTCATGTCTGCCTCTCAAAATGTTAATCTTTCCTCAAAGTTCATTTTAGTCACTATATCTTTTGTAAAACTTTCCTTGATCCCCTGCAGTTACTAATGCTTTTACTCATCTCAAAAAAGACTTTGTAGAGGAAAAAAAGACTATCCAATCTTCCTTTCCTCACCCCCAGTAGAATATAAATTCTTTGAGGGAAGAAATAGAAGAATCAAAAAAGGACTTCATCCTCAAAGACTGTAAAATCCAACGAGAGGAAGAACACACACACAAATAATAACAGAAGGCAGAATATGATTAGTATCAAGGACAAAAATCAAGAAAACGTGTTCTAGGGGTAAAAAAGAAGGAGAAGATCACCTTAATCTGCAAGGGGGATAGGAATGAACCAAGGATGGCTTCAGGTAGAAGCTGGTGTCTGAGCTAAACCTGAATTTCTGCAGGTGGAGAAGAAGTAGAAGGAATACATTCTAGCAAAGTGTAGGTGATGGCTTAATTGAAAGTGTAGAGGCAGTAGAATGTAAGGCGAGATTGAGGAATAACTCATTGTTCACTTTGCATGGAATGTAAAGTGCATGAATAAGGAGGCTACAGTTTGTGGAAGAAGTTTGCTTTTGGTCCTAGAGGCTCTAAGGAGCCACTCAAGGTGACTGACCAATGACATGGCTAGATCCATACCCTAGGAATGTGACTTTGGCAGGTTGTGTGCAGAATTCAGTAGGGGATGGGGGAGACCAGTTAGGCAGCTAATAGGGTATTACAGGACAAAGTGAATAAAGCCCTGCTGTTGGGTGGTGGAGTTGTAACTGGAGAGGATGAGATAGGTAGAAGAGATATTGGACAGGCAGAGCCAAGAAGACTTGGCTGATTTACTCAGTCTTCCTTCTTGCTACCCACATTCAGAGATGGTTCAGACTTTAAGTCAGGATGACTGCAATGGTGATGGTGCCATCAATTAAAAAAAAGAATTTTTGAAGAGAAGTAGACTTAGGGAAGAATATAAGTTTTGAAACTATGAATTTGGACATTTTAAATTTGAGGTGTTTTTCCATGTAGTTGGAGTTGCTGAACATGGGTCTGTGGATGAAGAATTGGCAGTTAAACAGAAAATTAGAGCTGAATATATGGACTTGGGAGTAGCCCCATAGAGGTGATAATTGAAGCCACATGGGCGGAAGAGATCACCAAGGAGAGATGAGGAAAGAGAGGAGAAAGTTGAGGACAGATCAATGCCCCAGACCCAGTGGACCAATCTCACATTCCATCAGTACCTCTGGTGCTATATTCTCCATCATTACAATAATTGAACCACTTTACTCTCCACTAGTACATTTTGTTTCAGTAATTCTATTCACAGAATTCCTTGCTTTTCTTAAGCTATAAATTTTACCCTCAGCTTTTCCTATTCTTCATTTCTCTCATTACCATCCCTCCTATTGACTTCAAGGATTTGGGAGTTGCCTAGTTAGACTTACAGATTTCTTGGGAAGCCTTCAGGGCTGCCTATAAACAAGCTTCTGACTAGACCATTACTCTACTCTTCTTCATATACATTCAATTCTAGTCAAACTGATCTGTTAATTCTCTGTACTTTAAATTTCATCTCCTGCCTTTACAGAGGTGGTTCCTCAAGAAGGCGATGCATCCCCCCCCCTCATTTTAGCCTTGTAGAATTAATCCCTTGATTTTTTCAAAACTAAATGAATGCATTTGCCACTTTCTATACAAGACCTTTCCTACTTTCCCCCATTATTAGTATCATTTTGTTTTACTTTGTATATTTTTTATAGTTAAATGTGTATATGTTTTATTTCCTGCCTCACTGCATTAGAATGTCCACCAGATAGGTGGCTCTTTGGGTAGAGAGGCAGTCCCAGAGACGGGAGATCCTGGGTTCAAAGCTGGCCCCAGATACTTCCTAGCTATGTGATTCTGGCCATGTCATTTAACCCCCATTGCCTAGCCCTTACCTCTCTTTTGCCTTGAAACCAACACATACTATTGATCCTAAGTTGGAAGGTAAAGGTTTATATATATATGTGTGTGTGTGTGTGTATATATATATATATATATATACATATAAATGTCTGTATGTATAAAAAAAGAAGGTCCTTGAGGTCAGAGAATTTATCACTTTTTTTGTGTCTTGGATGCCCAATATAGTACCCAGTACATAGTCAATGTTAAAATGTTGGTCGAACTGAAATTTACATTGTATATCTCATGGTTGTCAACGTGGAAACTCTGTTTTAACTGAAAACTCTCAGGAACTGAATGATAGGACCTTCAGGCTTTTCTCTGCAATCCAAGTGGTGAATCTCAAATTCTTTCAGATTCTTCACCCAAACTCCATATGTATTATTTCAGTGTTCCACTAGTTACTGCTTGGAAAAGCCCCACAATGTACCTACTCATATCCATCCATTCCATGACCAACTCTAGCACTAATTGATTGCTTGAAAATATTTGTTGTCGAAGAAATGCTAAATGCCTAGCAACAGCAGGAATCATTATCCTATATAATTGAGAAGGGACTACGGACAAGATACCATGCATTGAGACTTGCCACAAGTCTGTCTGCATCTCAAGTCAGTATATGCCTTCCATTTTTTTATATCTTCACATATGTCAAAAGGGAGAATGAGGGAGGCCCCCAAGAATAGGAATGGCATCTGGGTTGACAGATGTGAAGGATTTTAAGAAATAGATGGACAGTGAATGGACAGTGAATGGACATAAGAAGAGACAGCATGATGCAGAATAATTAAGTTCAACATTCCCCTTGGATTCTCTGTTTCTTCAATACTTTGCAAACTAGCACATATTTCTTGGTGATGATTCTTAGTTTCCACCCATTAACAATGCTGCCTTGGCTCACCCTTGCTTACCTGGGCTGACTCTTAAGGCCATACTCTGGATGTAAGCTCAAACTTGTCACATTATGGCCTTGGGGACATCCTGGAAATGGCTACAATAGCCTGGCTGGCGCCTGATTCTGGTGATCCTTGCCCTAGGTTAAATCACTCTCCCTATTTATGCTATTATTTGAACAGTGTCATTATAACCTCTGGCTTCTCATGTTGTCTGTGTCTTAGTACAAAAGATACATTCGCAAATTGTCACAGACGGCAATTTCATACCTCATGAATTTTCATGTTCTTCTAATAAAATAAGATTAGGGATGTACATCATTAACACTTCATTTTTATAGATGATTTGTTTAATATGCAAGTTTTCGATCTTATCTTTCTGAATTTCATAAGTCTGAAACAGATGAATAGTGGTTGCTCAGCAGCCTGAGATGTTTATATATCAATAAAAAGTATGGGTGGAAAAGGAAACTTGAAATTTTAACACATGAAGGCAGATAAAGTTTCATTGTGTCTCTGATATGGGAGAGGGCCAGACTTATGATCGTTTAAAATTATTAAAGGATTTATTTTGTTCAAAGAAACAGACCTGATAAAATTAGAGAGATTGGCATGTTACATAAAGGTCATATTGTAAATCCATAAAACTAAGATTAGAATTATGATGTAAGATATTTGGGAAAGAATAAGAGGGAAGAAGAGAAGAAATGAAATTACTGTGAGTGTGCTATCAGCTACCTAAGCAGATGGAGGATATAGATGATGTTTTTCCAATGACAGGTACAAAACTGGCATGAATATAAACCATTAGTTATGATAGCCAAATATCCTAAAAATTTGCCTGGCTTACATAAAAACATAGTATTTATTTATAGGCTTCTTTCCTGGGACTTGCATGAGCATCAGGGGTTAATAAAAACAGAGCCAGGGGAACAGAGCTTTAAGCAAACAAATCCTGTCATGCTTGAGTACTTCCTGCCTACTCTGGATGGTTCATTAGCATTCTCCCCTTGGTTTCTGATCTGGAACTGTGTTTTGGATTTCTGCCTTTTAAATTGCCCTCAACATTTTACCATGAAATGACTTTTTCCTGGTATATTAGTTTTGTCAATTACTCCATTCACACCTTGGCATCAATGACTAGATTGTTCCACCTTTCAGTTGGTCTAGTATATGGCAGCCCTCCCAAGATTCAGGGTGGAGGTGGGGAAGCAGCATCAGCCACTGAGAGAGAAATAGGACAAGATTTGCTTGATCAAGGGTAGATCATAAAGATGCAGCTATTTCCATATAGTGAGGCAAAAGAATTTTAGATTCTCTTGCCCACCAGGCACAGGCCATATACTCTGAAAAGGACTATGGGCTTGATGTCTAATGGATGAATCCTGAAGAGAGCTGGGCGTGGATAGATAATCCTAAAATATTTATATGATGTTGGGCATTTTCCTTGGATATCAACATATGGTTTGTTATATTGAACGCAGGAAGCAGAGATGTATAGGTGATGCCATACTCTCTCTATTGCTTCTATGATATCCAATCCTGGTTCAAAA
Organism: Monodelphis domestica; assembly: GCF_027887165.1. Lineage (NCBI taxonomy): Eukaryota > Metazoa > Chordata > Mammalia > Didelphimorphia > Didelphidae > Monodelphis > Monodelphis domestica. The sequence continues at coordinate 60,449,771 of NC_077227.1, forward strand.
CTGCCTACTTACCTGTCAGGGGAAGGAAGATTCCCTTTACCCAGGGCAAAACTAGCTTTGTATTAGAAACAGGTGCTACTGGGGTGACACCATGGAATGCAGCCTGGATTCCCATCTCACTTCTGAGGAACTAGCTTTGTGAATTGGAGCAGGTTGGGTTATCTGAGTCTTATTTTCTTCCTTACACTGCCTAACTCAACTCTTAAGATAGTTGTGAGAAAAAAAGAGATTCAAATTTTAACAGACTGATGAAATATTGTACAAAAATTTATAAAGCAGAGGTAAAATGATGGTAGGAAGCATTGGAGAAAGAAGAGAAAGAAATAGGAAAAGGTGATCCTACTATGCTCATTCTTTGTCTGGATCAACCTGGGAAAGCTGTGGTCTGGGGCATCTTTGGAGAGAAGCTATTGTTTGGATGCTCTTTTCCAGAGGACTTCAGTGTAGGATCCTCAGTGACTTGTCTTTGTCTTCTCAGATTAGATCCACAGGTTCCAGTTGGTACTGGAGGCTTCAGGCTGGTCTTGTCCTTCAGCCAACCAGCTTTTGGAGCAGAACACTTAGCAAAGGGATGAGGGCCTTGGGTCCTACTTTCAAGGAGCCAGCAGATGACAGTAGGTTAGAGGATAGCTTTCGTGCTTGTACAGGTAGCTACAGATGACTAGGCAATGTATTCAGGATTCCTGAACTTATTCTCTACATCAGTGTGAAGCTGGGCATCTGAAGCCAGGAATTGTTCAACTGCCTCATAGTGGTTCACATCTCTATGGATTAACATTAGAAGAGGAATTACATGAGGATGGATATGAAGTTATTTAGAGGTCAGAGAGGGTTTAGAGACCTAGTGATATCACCCAGACAGAGCAAAACACCCTCATTCAATAGACCCTCATTTCTGATCCAGAGTGCTCTAATAGCCTCCTAAGTGGTCTTCCTGCTTCTAATGTATCTCATCGCCAATCCACTCTTCACACCAATGACCAAGTAATTTTCCTAATGCATAGCTCTTATCCTGTGCTCCAAAGCTTTCAGTGGTTCCAAAGCCTTTATTCAAGGTCAACTGAATCAGTGTGATACAATGGAATGGGAGGACTTAGGTTCAAATTCTGCCTCTGTTCCTTATCTGTAAAACAACAAGGATGGGCTGGATGACCTCTGAAGGCCCTTCCAGTCCTGGATTCAGGATCCTTTTGGAGCCCATTCTCTGGATTTCTTCTGCCAACTCACCTTCACACTGGCAGTTTGTATCACTGTAGTTCCACTGCTCATCACTTCTCTGTTCTGGAGGTAGTCCTGAGGGATTTGGGAAGAATCAATGAGCCCCCTAAACTCCCCCCATGATTTTCAGTGTAATCAAGCAGTCAGATTTAATTAACTTCAGGCAAGGGGAAGGCAGGGCAGGGAATAGGTACTTCTGTAATAGTAGGCTATGTTTTAGGCACTTTGATAAGAACTTTGTTTTGTTTTGTTACAAATATTTCAGTTGAGCCTCACAACAACCCTGATTGTTAGGTGGTCCATTTATACCTCTTTTACACTTGAGGACACTGAGGTAGAAGGGAGGTTAAGTGATTTGTCCAGGGTCTCACATCTAGTAAATATCTGAGACTGAATCTGAACTTGTCTTCCTGACTCCAGTACTTTACCAGTTGTGCCACTATTGTTTATTTGTTTTTCTGTGGTGTCCAAATCTTCATGACCTCTTTTGGGATTTTTTGGGCAAAGATGCCATTTCTTTCTCCAGATCATTATATAAGTGAGGAACTAAGGCAGATAGGGTTAAGTGACTTGCCCATGGTCATATAGCCAGTAAATGTCTGAGACTAGGTTTGAACTTTGGTCTTCCTGGCTCTCAATGCCACCTAGCTTCCCTGGGCTACTAACTGCCTCAAAAATCACTTTATAAGGGTGGCATCTGGGTAACTCAGTGTATTGGGACCCAGGCCTAGAGATGGGAGGTCCTAGGTTCAAATCTGGCCTCAGACACTTCCCAGCTGTGTGACCCTGGGCAAGTCACTTGACCCCCATTGCCTAGCCCTTACCACTCTTCTGCCTTGGAGCCAATATCCAGTATTGACTCCAAGACAGAAGGTAAGGGTTTTTAAAAAAAACCCTCACCTTCCATCTTAGAATCAATACTGGGTATAGGCTGCAAGGCAGAAGAGTGGTAAAGGTTAGGCAATGGGAGTTAAGTGACTTGCCCAGAGTCACAGAGCTAGGAAATGTCTGAGGCCAGATTTGAACCTAGGACCTCCCATCTCTAGGCCTGGCTCTCAATCCACTGAGCTACCCAGCTGCTCCCTGTGAGGGTTTTTTAAAATCATTTTATGAGACCTACAAATCTAAAGCTCATAGGAAAAAATGTTAGCATGACAGTGAAGGAGGTAGACAAAGGAGAACTTTCTAAGAATCAGAAGCTAGTCATCTGGCTAAGCCATCCCCCCATCCCTAGACATCTCTACATTTTGAGAGTGAGAACATAATAGCGGTCTTGTTGGAGTTGTATAGGCAAGTGAAGGTCAAGGATAGAATTTCCAGTGGAAATTGTAGTGGAGATAAAATTGGGGAACAGATTCTAGAAGAAACCAGAGACCTAGTAACAGCCTGGAAAACCCGAATTTGCTTCTCCTGGGAGCTTGGCCTATCTTTCAACTTAGACAGGAATGGGCTGGTAGATCCCAGACAAGATTAAGAAGGATTTTAGTCAAGAAATTGCAGGGAAGATGAAGAAAACTGAGGCTTAGCTATTGGATATCTCCAAGCTTTAATAGCTTAAAGTTGCACTAAGATAATAGGGACAGCCTTCTACAATTCCATAGCTTCCTTGGGAGGACAGGATAAGTTTTTAAGACTTTAAAGATGTTTCTCTCCTAAAGAGCAAATTGTTTTAAAATCCTTGTATGTTTACTTAAAATAAACCAACCAAAATTAGCATTATAAACCTGAGAAAGGCTAGTAAAGATGCTTATAGTAATAGAAATTGAGGCCACCCTGAAAGACAGTAACTGATTAGTTGTATTGGCCAGTCTTGGTGGACCAGATGCTAGTCATTTAACTGATAAATTGCATTACCTATGGACAGTTGAGAAGAGGCACTGTAAGGAGGGCTATGGGAGCAGAGTGGTGAGTATATGCTCTTGGATAGGTTGGTGCCTTGACTTGTTTTCCTTAATATCTTGATTATAGGCAGAATTGAGTGGGGAGGTGCAAAAATCAGGAATGGTGGTGGTGTAAGAAAACAAAACACATCAATAAAACTCTTTTTTTAATTAAAGAAAGGTTACAAAGAGCCCAGAATTAGTTGGGCAGAGCAGAAAGGAACGTTGCCATTGCCACTATAATTAGAAAGGTGGAGGAACTAGGTTTGGAGTTGGCAGCCAGAATAATAGGGGGTTCCAGAGAGCAAAAGGAAAAAAAAACAACCCTGAGAGTCTATTGCTGGGTGTTTTGGAGGGCAAGGAGGGGGGAAAGGCACAGGTATGTCATAGTACCACAGCTAGAGCTATGGCGGGACAATTGGGCTTTCTATCAGCAGAATAGCAGCTTGGAGACAGAATTTGCTTCCTTCATTTGCTGGTCCTAAAGCCTGGTTCTTCATTGACTTTCTATAGTACAGGATCCTCTCCCTCTCTTGGGTCCTGCCCTCACCCTCCTCCCCATCCCAACTGTAGCCACCTTTCACCTTCCATCTTCTCCCATTCTCAGCTACTGCCTAGAGTTGATGGGGCAGAGACTGAACATCGACTGTGTTATGGGGAGGTAGGGAAGCAATCTTTGGTGATCACACTATCTCTGACCAGGGTCAACTATCTCTGTTCTACAACTTGACCCAATTCGTTACAGAGTCCCTATCCTACACCCTTAACTTGGGTGTGTGTGTGGTGCAGTGAACAGTGTAAGGTCTAGAGTCAGGAAGAGCAGAGTTCACATTTGACACTAGCCATGAGACCCTGGGCTAGTCACTTGACCCTGTTGGCCTCAGTTTTCTCATCTGCAAAATGAGCTGGAGAAGGAAATGGCCACAACTCTAGTATCTTTGCCAAGAAAACCCCAAATAGATTCAGGGAGAATCAGACCCAAATTAGATGAATAAACAACAGCCCTTCACTGAATTTGGTGTTAGAATTCTTAGCTACAGCTATATCCACATAGTGCTCTAATAGTTTTCCCTCCCAAGCTGAGGACCCCAAGAGTGGAATAAGTTCTTTGTAGGGTCCAGGGGCAGCTGGAGCCTTTTGTTGAGTTGAATGGAGATCTTCCTCTCCAGGCTTCCTAAGGACAGCTGGAGGTCTAGAACCTTTGGAACTTGAGACTGATTCCAGCTGTGGCTGATTGCAATATTATGCTAACGCAAGCCTCCCTCTGCCTAGAACTGGCTGTGACCAAGGATGCTATCCATGGGGTTCTCTAAGCATCAGCATTCGTGTTTCCTTCATTTCAGGACTGGGCTGTTTCCCAGGAAAGATTGGATGGCCTTGCCCCAGATCACAGGGGCAATCACTCATTCAGATTGCCTCCAGAAGAACAGAGCTCCTGGCAGCTCCAGCGCTGCTTCCCACCTTCCAGAGCCCCACAGAACAATCTTTTGAAATTTAAATTCAACCTGGCTGCTAGGCCCCCCTCTGATACCTCCTTGGCAGCAGGGGGGCTGGCCTCCTGCCTTTTTTTGCCTTGTGCTCGTTAGGGTTTATTTTGCTCTTTGCAAAGGAGAATAAAGAAACAAGATAGAGTTCCCATTGTGGGGCTGGCTGTACCTTTCTCCTGATTTTGATGGGCTGCTATCTCTAATCCTCAAGGCAAATAAGTCCTGCAGGGAGTGCAAGAGAAATGCAGGAGAATTCTGCAGATCCTCCCTCATCTTGAATATTGAACAATAGGAGGAATAAAAGGCAGCAGCCCCATCTGGAGTGCCCCTCTCTTGGCAGCTTTATCAGCCCCCCCTTTCTGAAAGCCCTTGGGATTCCATAGATGCCATCCATCAGAGACTGCCAACCAACCCATGGCAGCCTGGCACATCTAGTGATTCCTGGTGACATACTTGTGTGCCAGTCACTAATGGTATGCTCCCTCTCCACTACTCTTAAAAGTAACTGGAAGTGAACAGATCAAGTTCTGAATTCAAATTTGACCCTACACACTTCCTAGTTGGGTGACCCAGAGCAAATCTCTTAGCCTTTGCCTCAGTTTCCTTCACTGGAAAAATGGGTGTAATAAAAGCACCTACCTCAAAAGGTTGATGTGAGGATAAAATGAGATGATATTTATAAAAATGCATATTGCTTGATGCCAAAGAAGAGGCATGAGTTTGTCTCTCCCATTTCTTTGCAAAGGTAGGGGACTATGTTTAGGGAACTCTGACCTTTTCAATGTGTTGGTTAATTTTGCTGAACTTGGTTTCTCTTTTTATTCTTTGTTATAAGGGATGATATGGGAGGGCGAGAGAGGGATATATAGGGAAATAAATGTCAATGTAAAAACAGCAAATAAGTGCTCATTCTCTTCTAGTTCCCTATAGATGTAAAATGTAAATGCTCAAGATACCATGAATTTATAAGAAGTTACATTTTTAATATTCCAGTGCCCTGGAGCCACTCTCATCTTCAGATAGAACCCAGGTGACCAAACTTGTTGGATCGAATTGTAGAGGGAAGTTGTACTAACTAGAGGGTCTCTGAGATCCTTCCAATTCAAAAATCCTCAGATTTTGACTTCATTCAAATTAATCTTGGCCTCCAAGGATTTTACCCATTTGATCATCAGAATATTCAAAGACTTTTTGCTTTAGTGTGATGGTTTAAGAACTATCCTAAGGTACAATTTTAGGGGAGAAAAGGGGAAAGGTTTAGATACATGATTTTATCAATATATTTAACTTGGTGTGAAAACGTGATCCATCATTGCAAATCTGCAACACGTGTATAACTGAAAGAATTTTCTATGGGACTGAAAAATAAATAGTAATAATAATACACATTCATAGTGCTTTAAGGTTTGCAAAATTCTTTACTAACATTAACTTGTTTGGTTCTCCTAATAACTCTGAAGTAAGTGCTTTTATTATCATCCCCATTTTTCAGATAAGAAAATTGAGTCTCCTAGAGGTTTTTGTGGCTTGCCTATGATCACACTAGGAAAAAATGATGACAGGATTTCTACTCAGATCTTTCTGATTCCCACTCTAGTCCTCTGGCCATTATGCTATGTAAATTCTCAGTATGCCTTTTGGAATGAACTGTGATAGAATTATGCTTAGGGTGGGACCATGCAACAGGAATGTGATTCTGATGGGAATGATACATTCCAACTAAGAGAAGAATTCCTTACTAGTCTTGAGGGAAAAAAGCAAACCAACTAAAGAAAACCCAAATCTAAACTAAACCAATTAACCAATCAACCCAAACCCTTGATGATTCATGAGAGGAGGGAGAAATATCTAGCTGTCTATCCATCCATCTCTTCTTCTCTCTACCTCTGTCTCTCTCTCTGTGTCTCTTTCTATCTATAGATCTATTTCTATATCTATTTATCCATTCCCCCCTCTCTCTTTCTGCCTCTCTGCCCCTCCCTCTCTCATAAATTAAGAGATCATAGTTAGTGTTTTTTCAAAGGGACATGCCCTGGGAAGGACTCTGGATCTAAACCTAAAGACTACCCTTTCTCTTTGGTGCTCTTTGTCCTGCCTCTTACCAACAAACTGTGTGGGCTGGCCTTCAGATTACAGAACCTTAGCCAACCAAATCAACTTTCAGATAAATTATTTATGCAGAGGAGCAAAGAGGGAGAGAGCAGAACTGCATGAACAATGTGTTCATTTTAATAAAATCAACTTCAAAGTTGCAGTGACTAAGAGGGAAAGAGAAGAAGGAACAGGCCAGGGAAGGGTATTTGATTAGAGGATGTTTGTTGTAAATAACACCAGAGGGGTCTGGCTTTCTCTCTTTCAAAATTCACACCCACACTCACATAAAGACAGGATGCAAAAGAAACCAAGGGAGGAGGTACACCTCATGCCATATTAATAAGGGCTGTTTACCTAGCTCAGGTCCTGGAAGGGAGGGATATTGGGGGGGAGGCCACTTGACTCTACATAGATACAGACACCAGGGAGTAGTGACAGGTCTGGGATTGCCAAGTGTGAAGATTTATCCTATCTGGAATCCAGGGGACTAGAGAAGCGGTGAAAAAAGAGAAGGTCAAAAACTTTTTCATTAACACTCCTTCCTGGTATGGGAGGGCAAGGGCAAGGACAGGGTTTAGTTGGCTAGACACACTGAAGTGAAGGTATGGCTAGAACAAATGACAGCCTCATGAATCAGAACAGGAGCTAAGAGTCTTGCTGACCTGGTCTCCATCCTTATAGGGATGTTACTCCCCAAAGGAGGCAGGGGGAAGAAATGGTGAGCAACTAATGGCACTGCCCACAACAATTTAGCTTTTGCCATGGAGAAAAAAGGCAGGTAAAAATGAGAGGAATTCTTAAATTTCTGGAGACAGAATATAAGTTCCTTGAGGGCAGGAATTAATTATCTTGCTTTTGTATTTGTGTCCCCAGCATCTAGGACAATGCCTGGCATATAAGTTATTTAATAACTGTTTATTGATTAATTAATTGATTGAAGAGTCAGGGAATCATCATAATGGCCATTCCTAATCATTTTTCCTGTGTGTGCTTGTGTGTGTGTGTTCGCATGTGTGCGTGCTTGTATGTATGGTGCTAGGGTATTCACTAATGCCAAAGGTCCCTCCTTGCTGGTTCTTTCTATATGAAGGGCCTTGGTGTCATGCATTCTTGCTTCTTTCACTCTCCATTGCCAATCAGTTGCTAAGTCTTTTCAAGTCTACCTTCACAATATTCTCACATTCATTTCCTTTACTCCTTTCACGTGACATCAACTCTCACCAGACTATTGCAACAGCTCTTTAGTTCCTGACTTGTCTTTCCCTTCTCCACTTTGTCTTCCCCACGGCTGCCAAAAAATCTTATTAAAGCACATTTAATTCCCTTACTCTACTGAATCCTTATGACTTCTTGGATAAAATACATTCTCCTCATGTTGGTAACTTCAAAATAAAGTTCCCATCTGCCCTTCCAGGTTTATTTCTCATCCCTCTACTGCACACTTCCTATACTTCCATCAACCTGTCCTAATTACCTCCTAAAATCAGTCTTAAAACTTCTGATGCTATCTCTTTGCACCGACTGTCTTCCCTCTTGGAATCCCCAGTATTCTCCAAGGTTCTCTTCCTGTGTCATCTTCTATGAGAACTCTTTCCTGGTTTGCATAGCTGTTGTTGCTCTCTTGTTCCTCCTCACTGTGTGTGTGTGTGTGTGTGTGTGTGTGTGTGTACTACTTGGGTGGTAGGAATGAGTAACAAAAGGAGATTTCCTTGGAATTCCTTTGGAGTAGAAATTCCTTCAACAGCTGAAGAACAGGAATCTTACACAGTTGTCTAAGTATTAGAGAAGGGTCTAACATAGGCACCTTGTTAATTCAGCTTAATGCTGGGATTAAATGAGGCACCAGAGGTCTATTGAACAATCAACACTGATAGCTCTAACTTAGCTCTAACACAGCAAGGATATACAAGGTGGTGATATTGCTCAATATCTTCAGTGGACATGGCTCTCCACCTCATCTTCCTTATGGAAATGTATCTTTTTAGGAAGGCAGGATTTGATGATTCATGGTTTTTCAGCATCTACCAAGTCTGAAGGAAGCCAAATCCATGTAGATGGGACCTTTTATGGTTGTTGATTGCTAGGAAGCTAGCAAACATAAACAGAAGCTAACTGAAAGTGATGAAAGGGGAAGCAAAGCTTGAATCTGTCTCAACACCTAGACTTTGATATCTTTTAAGGGGAATTTAGTCTTGTTCACTGCATCCTTGGCCATCACCAGTCATTCTGACTTTTGCGTTACTGCTGGACTTCAATGACTCTCTTCTCTCTATTTTATTTTGTCCTAAATTCTTCCCTTATCCATAGTTCTGACAGGTAAGCTATTTTGTGCTCCCCTAATTTGTTTATGGTATCATTCCTTATTTCTAAATCATGTACCCATTTTGAGTATGTGGTGTGACTTGTTGGTTTATGCCTAATTTCTGCCATGCTATCCTTCGACCTTCCCATCAGTTTTTGTCAAACAGGGAACTTTCCTTTTTCCAGAAGCTTGGATCTTTGGGTTTGTCAAATACTGGGTTATTATGGTCATTTATCATTGCATTTTGAGTGCATAAACTATTTGACTTCAATGCTCTGGAAGAGAGAGTAAGGCTGATGACTTTATGCAACTTAGTCCAATTTACTTGTAAGTCAAGACATTATCCCATGATCTCATGGGTTTTCTTAAAAAATGAAGGATAAACAATAACCACCATCTAATCCTAGGTTTTCCCCCCTCTGGGAGAGAAGGGAACCCTGATAGGTATTAGTCCTATTTTACTTGGACATTGAGAAATTAAACAATTTGTCCCAGAGAAGGGGACTGTCACATAGCCAGTATAAATTAGAAGTAGAATTTGAACCCAGGTATTGGGGAGGTAGGCATGTGAAAAAATCTTGTCTCTAACAATATATGGGGGTGGTGTTTTACTCCCAAGAATCCTCCGGACATCTATACTGAGATGACAAGAAGCAAACCCAAATTCTCTTCCCTTCTTGACACCAACAGAAACAAAATTCAGGTAGTGGAACATCTTAACTGAAGGATCAATCAAGGTTTCAGATCCCTGACCCACATAGATCACAGCCTTCCTTTTCTCATTATCTCCTCTTGCTGCATTATGATACCTCCCTCTTTCCTTCTGTGCTCAGCCTCTACCTTTTCCTTTTCCCAGTTCTTGGCTTCCTATCCTATTGCACCCCTTTTGTTTACAGGTCTGGAGGGATGATTCAGATGAGGACAGGTTTATTTCCCAGTTTGCAAAATATTACATATATATGTACATGTATATACATATGTGTGTGTGTGTGTGTGTGTGTGTGTGGAGAGAGAGGCAGAAAGAGAGAGAAGAGATAAGAGAGACATTGAGAGAGGGTTCATTTATGGAAAAAGTCCTTTGAGATTTCTGAGTATGGAAGGGAAAATTAGGAGGCATTATATCTAATGAGGCTCCAAATGTAAATTGGAGCTAGATTGTAAAGAGCTTAAAGACCCAAGCCACGAAGTTTATAATCCTTTATGTACTTCAGCCAACTCTTAAGGTCTTATCCATATTAAAATTGCTCTTCTTGGGTTAATCTCCATACCAAGAGGAAATAGATGAAGGAAATCACAGATTCTCTCTATAGTGGTTGAAGACTATACGGCGGACTACATGAATCTTGCCTTCTCCACTACAAAGTAAGGGATACACGTAGCATTTTTTTAAAGCTTTACCTCCTGTTTTAGAATTAATACAATGTACAGTTGTCCCTTGCTACATCTTGGTTCACTTACCATGGCTTCACTATATTGCAAGTTTAAAAAATATATAAGTATCTAATTTTGTATCAGGGAGTTTTTGCTATATCCTGGGATTTTGCAGATGAACTGTACACAACGGAAATGCAATATTACTGCTTGTGCAAGTTTGCCAATGTGAGATTGTACATAGCACACTATTGACTGATGGAATTAAAGGTGACCAATTGCAGCGCTGTGTTCTGTATCCTGGGTGCTGATTGGCTCAGTGTTTATAAGAAAGTGGGAAAGGTTAATAAGAGTGTGGAAAAGGTTTATAGGAGAGTGGGAAATATATATAAATAATAAAATAAATATAATGCTGCTACTTCATGGATTTTCACCTATTGTGGGGATCTCTGAGGTATCATTGTATTGGTTCCAAGGGAGAAGACTGGTAAGGGCTAGGCAATGGGGTTTAAGTGACTTGCCCAGGGTCACACAGCTGAGGCCAGATTTGAACCTAGGACCTCCCATTTCTAGGTCTGACTCTCAATCCACTGAGCCACCCAGCTGCCTCCCCCCACCCCTTTTTTTTGTTTTAAGATTTAGCTCATGCCACCTTCTCCAGGAAGCCATTCCTGTTGGCATTAGTTCCTCCCTTCTAAGGCTATCTTCTTCGTACACTTTATCTCATAAGTATTGATTTGTATAGATTGTCTTCTGCATTGTACTATAAGATCGGGAAGGGCAGGTAATCTTTTTGCTTTTTCATTGTAGTTCCAGCACTGAACACAATGCCTGGCCTTTGTAAGAGCTTAATAAATGGTTGATGATTTATTGATTCTTTGTCTTAGCAGTGCTTATAGTGAATAAAGAAGACTAGATGGATTCAGGAGAATGTGGCTTCTTTTTTCCCTGCTCTTTCACTGACAGCATAATTTTGGGAGATTCACTTTCCCTTTTTGCCTCAGTATCCCTATTTGTAAATTATGGGGATTGAATGAGATGATCTCAAAGGCTACTTCCAGCTCTGATTGATCTTTGGTTGATTCCAGTTGTACCTCTGAATAAATCCAAACCTGACAAGTTTCAGGAATGTAGTCAGTGTTGGGAGATGGCTTGGCTCAAGGGCTGACTTGGCTAACGGTCCAGAGATAGAGGGCAGAGATCAAGTGCGAAATTGGATTTCTTTGCCAACTGGATGGCTCCTCATTGCTTCTCCTTTGCTGCTTCTTCATTATACCTGGAACAGCTTTAGTCAAAAGAGCTTCCCGAATCCTCTGTGCTCAGTGCTGAGATCAGGTCAGGCTTAGGTCAGGTCTGGAGGAAGTCATTGCCTTGATTAGATCTGATATATACTATGCATCTTTCTCTTCTCAAGTTCTTGGGTGGCTGCCTTTCATTCTACATGTGTCAAGGTGGGCCATCCCTACCCCCTCTAGCCAAACAGCTTTTCACAGCTGGACTTGGGCATTTTCTGGAATAAAAACATAAACTGTGAAGCCAAGGAATTTGCCCTCTGAAGCAAACAATATCCAATCCATCCTGTGGACAGCTCAAGGAGGGAAAAAAAACAAAAACAAAAACCGACAACAGTCCAATAACCCAGCTACTTGTCAGCCTGTGTGCTGCCTCCGTTAATGAATATTAGACAAATGCATTTGCCTTGTTTGAGCCTCCAAATGTCCAGCATTAAACCAATAACCTTAAAGAACATGACGTCCTGAGCCGGCAAATTAAAGGCTGTTTCCAGCCCCATTTCAGTGCCTTGTAATAACAACATCAGTCTTCTGCTCTCTCCCCTTTCATTCCTCCCTGCAGAGTGAGCACAATATGCAGTGCAGTATCTCACCTGTTTCCCTGATTCCATTTTAGAAGAAGAAACAAGAAAGACCTCTGTTAATAAGGATGGAATTTTAGAACCTCCCCTTCTCCCTAATTCTCCCCTCCTTCTATAAATGAATGAGAGCAGAAGTCAATCCAGAGCCAGCCAGGCTATGGAAAGCATATCGGCATAGGATTATGAATTTAGAACTGGAAGGGATTTTAGAGTTTTTCTTTTCTAATCCCTTCATTTTACAGAGAGGGAAATGGAGGAGGAAAGGATTAACTCTGAGAGGAAGTGACTCACCCAAGATCTATCAGGTTGTTTGTTTTCCTACCCAGAGACTTTGGCATTCCTACCATTTTATTGCTTGGTCTTTACGTGGTTGCCAAACTCTGTTCCTCATTTCTCCAGCTTTGTTCCCTTCTCATCATGTAACAGGATGCCTCCTTTTCACTTCAACAAAGTTAAAGGTCATAAGAGACAAGGCATAGACAATGAGACATAAGATTTAAAGGAAACATTTAATAACTTATAAGCACCCGAGGCTTCGAACAACTCAATTGTATATGAGCTGGGCTAGCAGAGAACAATGACCTTGACCCTAGGAAGCAGACTCACTCATGAACTTTGCCTTTAGTTTAGTCATTTGTATAAGATCCAACCAGAACATGAGAAATATAAAGGGTGTGTGTGTGTGTGTGTGTGTGTGTGTGTGTGGCTGTCACTATAAGTTAATGGGGAATATCTCACTATCACGAAGGATTTTTGAATAGGAGAGACTAACCTTAAGTGACTTGTTCAGTTATATAAAGTAGAAGGAACATAGAAGGAGCAGATGGAGTCCAAATGCAGATTGCAACATACCACTCTTCACTTTATTTCCTCCATCAATTTTTCTCTAGTGTAAGCAATATGGGTCTTGTTTTACAACACGATGAACAGCGAAATATATATTATATGTTTATATATAAAACCTACATAATGTAACCTGCCTTCTTGGGGAGGAGGGAAGAGTGGGAGGAAGGGGAAAAAGAATGAGATATACATAGATTTTGGGACACAACTGATATGAGAATTTATTTTTCTTGCATAAGAATATTTATTGTAATTTACCTATAATAAATCATATGTATTATACTATTGTTATGTTATATGTAAAAGTTATATAGAATAGCAAAGTATATATAGTAGGTATATAAGTATCAAAATCAGGATTTGAACCCATACCTTCTGACTCCAAATTCTTTCTCACAATCATAGAAAATTTAAAAAGTAGTAAAAGCTTCCAGGTTGATGGTAAAAGTCCCTTGGCTCTCCTCCTACTTTCTGACTGTTGGTTTTTTTGGGGTCTCCTTCATTTTCTTACTCTTGCCTTCCTGGGACAGTTTGGTCCAGTGGATAGCATTATCCAAAGACTCACCTCCTTGTTACCCTAAAACTTTCAGATATGGAGAGACAGAACTGACTAACTCCCTACTTCTCTGTGTCTCTGAATTCTGATTGGGCCACTAAGGTTATAATAATGATGATGACATTAGCTAGCATTTATGCAGAACCTGTTATTTGCCAGACACTGTGCTCAGTACTTCACAAATATCATCTAATTGGATCCTCACAATAATCCTAGGAGAGTGGGTGCTTTTATTATTATTATCCTAATTTTATTCATTCATTCATTCATTCGTTTGTTTGTTTATTTATTTATTAAAACTCTTACCTTCTGTTCTTGGAACCAATACTGGTTCCAAGGCAGAAGAGTGGTTAGGGATAGGCAATGGGGGTCAAGTGACTTGCCCAAGCTCACACAGCTGGGAAGTATCTGAGGTCAAATTTGAACCCAGGACCTCCCATATCTAGACCTGACTTTCAATCCACCGAGCTACCCAGCTGCCCCCTATTATCTTCATTTTAAAGTTGAGGAAACTGAGATTAAGGGACTTGCTTGGGGTGGCCACATAGCTAAGAAGTGTTGGACTAGATTTGAACTCAGATCTTCTTGACTCCAGGTTCAGTCCTTTATGCATTCTTCCACCCATTAACTTCCTGGTTTTAATGCATAAGGGAAGTGACTAGATCATGCCCTTTCTATATTGAAGAGCATAATGAATAAAGTCAAGATTTGTGTCTAAATGTTGCTGCCTTAAGGACTGATTTATGAGCTGTATGACCCTGGGCAAGTTACTTCCAACTCACTCAAATTTCTTCATCTGTAAATTGGGGGTGCTGTGGCACCTACCTCAAAAGGATATTTGAGGATTAAATAAGATAATTATATATCAAGTGCTTACTTGTTATTAAAGTATTAATTAGTATTATATTTTATTAGTAGTATATAAAGTTATTAAAGTGTTATTAAGGGTTGGCTATTTTTCCATCCATTTTCTGTACAGAATAGTCTTTCTCTGGCTTCCCAGCTTCATACAAATGGGCTTCCATTGTGCAGATCTTCAAGTGCTATATAAAAGGATATTATCATATTATTACAATAGAAAATAAAAACGTTAAGAGTTAAAAACAACAACAAATAGGCTCTCATATTTGTGATGCTCTCATCTGAACTCCACTTCCCAGAATTTCTAGCTTCATTCTAAGGCCGTCTTCTTTATGAAGCTTTGCTGATCTCGTTCTCCCCCAATCATTGGCACTCTTCCCTGTAGAAAAGTCTTTGTATTTGCATAGATTTTATATGGACTTTCTTGCCCTCCATTGGAATGTAAGCTCCTGAAGGACACAGACTATTTGTACTTATCTTTGTATCTCTGGTGACTACCATGCTGTTTTGTACACAGTAGATAATTTGGAAATGTTCATTGGATTGATTTGAATCTTGATTAGGGAGAGGCCATTTAACTTGGCCGAGTTTAAGTGTCTTCATCTGTAGAATGGGGACAATAATGCTTGTACTAACCCTCTAAGATCCCGAAGACAAGGTGCAAAATTTAAAGCCTTATAAAATGTTGGTTATACCATATTCACTTTGTTTTCACAACAGGTCTGTACCCCAGTAAAGTAAACAGCAATTTATGGCATGGGTTTCCTAAGCCAAGCCTTGTGGAATATGCTATTTCCTTGCCTAAGCAGGTAAAGGCGTGACGATAGCCTGGTCTTTGGAGAGTCAAATATTTTCCAGCTTATTAAAACATCACTTCTGCTTCTTTCCCAAAGTAAGTCTTGGTTGAACATCAATCCAAAGGACCAATTCTCTTTAAATTAGCAGAAATCTACCTCTCCATTTCCTTTTTTCTGTTTGGAAGGGGCTTTCTTTCTCTCTTTCCTGAGCATTTCCTAAAAGACCATAATCTGACTGCTTAGAAGATTCAGCTTGTCTCAGAACCAATTTAAAGGGAATATAAAGTCTTAGCATCAGACCCAGAAATCTCTAAGGTCCAACCCTGCGAAAATTGGAAGCACAAACCATGTATCATAGTTTACTTCTTATAATATTGCTTTTAGACTTCAATGTGCTTGACATACATGGTTCTCATTTGAGCTCCAATTATTATTATAGTAGATAATAGCAGATGTAGTAAGATAAATAAACTACAACTCAGGGAGGGTAGTTCCTTGAAAGGCAGAACTGGGACTAGAATCTGGAACTCCTGGTGCCCAGTCCAGTGTTCGATCCACCATATCACATTATATTATTTTTTTTTCTCTTTAAAATTCTTGCCTTCCATCTTAGAATCAATACTGTGTTTTGGTTCCAAGACAGAAGAGTGGTAAAGGCCAGGCATTTGAGACTCAGTTTCCTCATTCATAAAATAAAATTAACACTAATTTCTATCTCACAGGACTATTGGGAGCCTCCAGTAAACTGATGCGTACAAAGTGGTAAGAAACCTTGAAAAATTAATTAGATGTCAATTATAGACTGATGCATGATCTCTATAGAGCCTCTTACTGGCTACCCTTATGATGGACTCCAGAGCTAAACAATTAGCAATTTTGGTGTGGAGGGAAAGAGGCAAAAAACCCCAAAACAAACCAAACCAAAACAATAATAATAACAACAACAACAACCAAAACATTTCCAGGCAAGGAGAACAGAATGTCCTCTCAGACCAATTTTTTAGCTGGGAATGGGAAGGACTCACGGACACCATTTAATGGGGGAAAAGGCTATTTCAGGGAGGCAGAGTTGCTCTTATTTTGCATCCTGTAGTCATAGACCCTGGGATGCTATACAAAACTCAGTTGTTTCTTTGCTACTGAGGGAGTTGGTGCTATTGGTACCCATCTAAACCTTGACACCCCGGGCCAAAGCCTCAGAGGTCTTGTCCTGCTTTTGGCTCTGTTGGTTCCAGTTCAACTTGAACATTTATTAAGCACCTACTTCGTGTAAGGCACTGTGCTTGGTGTTGGGACAAGTCTTTGGGGAACTAACGCTAGTTCATATGATTTCCTAGGCATGCATCTTCACAGACTCTTCAGTCTTTGCCATATATAGCTTGACACAAAACTGCCTATCAGACAAACCTAGCAACAAATGGATGGTTCTGCAGAATAAGCCTGGTTTATCTGTTAAGGAATAATCCACAAGGGTCTTCAGATTTGAGGATGAGCAGGAGGGATGATGGGCAGACTTGAGGAATGGACAAATCCCAAGTCCCTAAGTCTATGTTGGTATTTCTTGTCCTAAGATGGAGCAATTCTTTTTTTTTTAAAACCCTTACCTTCCATCTTGGAGTCTATAAAGTGTATTGGCTCCAAGGCAGAAGAGTGGCAAGGGCTAGGCAATGGGGGTTAAGTGACTTGCCCAGGGTCACACAGCTGGGAAGTATCAGAGGCCAGATTTGAACACAGGACCTCCCATCTCTAGGCCTGATTCTCAATCCACTGAGCCACCCAACTGCCCCCAAGATGGAGCAATTCTACATGGCGCAGGGATACCTCTAAGATTGAGTCCCCATTTCTCCTCTCCTGAGCCCATCCTCTGTTGCTAAGTCCAGATAATACCAACCATCTTAATGGATGCCTGAAAGAGAATAGCTAATTAATAAATTAATAATTCAATAAAGCATCCCCTGTAATGGTAGCTAGCTGTAGACTGTAAAGAGTGGCTGCTGACCTTTAATTAATACAAAGGGTGCTTCTAGTTGTGCCTGCAATATTCAAATCAGGATAACTGCTGGCCTCTGTGCCTCAAACTTCAGAGAAGCTTAGGAATTGAGATGAATCATTGGGGGCAGCTAGTTGGCTCAGTGAATTGAGAGTCAGGCATAGAGACAGTCCTTGGATCCAATTTGACTTCATAGACTTCCTAGCTGTGTGACCCTGGGCAAGTCACTTAATCCCACTTGCCTAGTCCTTGCCCTTCCAGCATATAGTTGTTACTAAGACAAAAAAGTAAGGGTTAACCCCCCCCCCCAAAAAAAACAACCCAAATAGTAGAGTTAGTTGCCAACTTGGACTGAAAGAAGAGTTTTCTTGGGAGTTCTCTATACCAACAAAACCACCGGTTTATTCTTAACCTCATCTTCCACTGTGCCCCTACCAATATCTTCCACCCCAGGAAGCCCGAAATGAGATCCTCTGATAATGTCAACATGTCTTCATTCCCTTGCCTTTGTTTTTGATGCTTTCCCCACCTCTGCTGACATCTAACCAATCCTTTAAACTCAAATGCCATCTCCTGTGAGATGAGAACTTTCCCAACCAGATTCAATCTGGATTCACCTTTTTATCTTTGAATGGCAAATAATGAGAAACCGTGAAGGGCTTAGTCAAGTGGTTGTCGTTGGAGAAGTTTCATAGATTTGGACCTAAAAGGGACCTTAGAGGTCTTTAAGTCCAACTTTCTTATTTTATGGATGAATGAATTGAGGTCCAGACATGAAGGGACTGGCCTAGGGTCATTGAGGTAGTAAGCATCAGAAGTGGCCCTTGATTGGACAACAGCTGAAGAGGTCTTCCCTCAGGTTGGACAATGTTACCACCCATTCAAGGCAAAGATACTCTCTTGGGTCTTTTTTTTTAATTGAAAATTTTCAATTTTATTAATTAATTTAGAATATTTTCCCATGATTCCATGATTCATGTTCTTTCCCTCCTCTCCTGCCATTCCTCTTCTGTAGCCAACGAGCAATTCCACTGGGTTTTACATGAGTCATTGATCAAGAACTATTTCCATATTATTAATATTTACATTAGGGTGATCGCTTACTCTCTTAGGTCTTACCCAGTATTCCTTTTCTTCCTCCCTCCCATCCCAGTCACCCAGCCAAGCCATCTACAGAAGGACAGTCGTGCTCTAAGCCTGCCCAAATATTTCTTTTTCTTTTTCTTCTTTGTTTCTGCCCAAATATTTAAACGACATTTCCTTTGGATTCTTTGGTCTTATATTTTTTCAGTAACTTATCAAATCTGCAGTAAATTGATGCTCAGATAATAACGGTCTGCTATGAGGAGTCTCTGGGATTCAGATCTCCATATCTTGTAAGTGGCAGAAGAGCTATGAAGAGAGTTATAGGGATTGGGAGAGCTGGAAATCCACATGTGGCACTTGGCAGCTAAGTGACTCTGGGCAAGTAATTTTACTCCTTTTGTCTTTGTCAGTTTGTTCATCAGTGAAATTATACTGACCCGTACAAGGTTGTGGTAAGAACATTGCAAATTTTCAGGCACTCTGTTGATACGGGCTATGGGAAAAACCTCAGACTTTCTCAGCATGAAAAAGGAATATTTTGATTTTTTCAGTTTATCAAAATTCATTTTTTAAAAGAAAACCATGGAGTTAAGAGGAAGATATAGTGTACAGAATACTAGATTTGGATTCAGAAGACCCGAGTTCAAATTCCAGATATTCTATTTATTGTCTGTGTGAAGTTGGAGCTCAGCTTCCTTATCTATTAAAGATTAGGGATTCTTCACTTTTTTGTGTCTCGGGCCTCTTTAGCAGTCTGGTAAAGCCAACAGGCTACTTCTCAGAATGACGGTTTTAATATTTTAAGTGATATTTCTGATATATTCACATTTCATGTTTTCAGTGCATCAGATTACAGTAGAAACCAATTACATTGAGATAATTATCAAAATACATATTTTTAAAAGTTTATAGCCCCAGGTCAAGAATTCCTGCTGTTAGTGATCTCAGTCACTTTCTAGAATGAAATCCTGTGATTTTATGGCTTCCAAGGCTCTAAGGGCATGCCTTTAGTGGTCAGGAGAGAAGATTGTGAGGGGAGAATGGTATGTGGAGTAGCTCAGAGAGCACATGAAACCCCTTCATTCTGAATTTGCATCAGTTAATTGCCGGTGGTCAGTGGGATGTAGCAGAAAGATCTGAGTTCAAGGATGTGTTGCTAAATGTTTAACAACCAGCTCTTGAAGGATGCATTAAGTTTAATCTTCCTCGTTATTTTTTCCATGCTTCCTTATGTCTAGACAATCAATGAATAACAAATAGATCCCTCATTTATAGTGCACTCTGAATTCTGAAGTGTAAATAGTCACATTCAGAATTTAATACTAGATTTTTGAGGGCCACTTTGAGCTGGTTCCAGCAATTTCTGCCTGGGGTCAAATCCTTTTGGAACTACTGTCTGTATCTTCCTGGACAGCTTACTTGACCTCTGTTTCCACATCTGTAAAATAGGACCAGAGATAACTTGTAGTGTCTACCTCCTGGGTTATTTGGAGGCTCAAATGAGAGAATGCCTAGGCAATGTTTTGCAGACACTGATGGGCCATATATACGTTTTAGGGACCACTGTTACTAAGAGTTAGGGAGTGGAAGAAAGCAAAGGAGAAACTAGACTGGTTGGAATCAGGAAAGCTGGGTTGGACTTAGAATTCAGTCACTCACTCTCTAAATGATCCCGGACAATTAATTTGTACTTCTTCCTGGGTAAGTTTCTTCATCTGTACACTGGAGGTAATGCTTTATTTACTACCTCCCTTTTACCTCTCTCTTTGGCCCCATGAAGCTTCAGAATAGCCTAGGACTGGGATCTGGAAACCTGTTTCCAGCTTTTCTGAAAAAGAGGAATGGAATTAAAAGACTAACAAAGAAATGGAATGTCATCACCCCTGATGGGCTTTATTCCAAGCTCAGGTGACCCCAGTATGAACTTCTTTGGTCCCTATTAATGTTGAAGGGAAATAGGGAGTCTTCTTGGGTGAAAAGTTATGAGTTTTCTAAAATCGTTCCTTGAAAAATGAGATTTAAAAATATTACAATGGGTGATGAACTGTGAAATCCCTCTCCCAACAGTGCTTTGGGATTCAGAAAAGACTTTCCTATTTGAAGATTTAGAGCAAAAACCTGCTTAGAGCCAGAGGGATGCCAAAATGAGTTCTTAAAGGTCCCTTCTAATCACTGTAGTCTCTGGCTCCTCTGGTCTCCCTCTCTTGCCATCTGCCTGCCTTTCTTCCTACCTATTTCTTTGTCTCTAGCCCTGTGCTCTGCACATCAGGTTCTCAATAAATATTAAACAATCAATCCATCAAACCGTGTGGCATTTCCACAGTAGTGCTGCCCCAGTTCTAACCTTGTCTGCTCAGTCTCTCTAAGCCCTGATGTGAAGCAAGGCTTCTTACTGGCTCCCCCAAAGATGTGCATTAGATCTGCAGGGTTGCCTTCCCCGGCTACATCCCTGCCAGCTGTGCTAATACATTGGGAACAGACAGGGCATGATATTGGTACACCTTGGATGTAGGCATGAGGTATGAGGCGGAAAGCAGAGTCACCCCAAACCAGGGATTCTTACCTTGGATCCTCAGTATCCCATAGTGGTCCATGGCTATATTTCAGAGGATACATAAATTTGGATGGGGAAAAAGATTGCATTTTTATTTCTGCTAATTTCTAACTGAAACTTATTATTTCCTTAATTTATTCAAAAACATGGTTTTGAGAAGGTGTCTGTAGCCTTTACTAGACTATCAAAGGGGTTCATGACACAAAGGAAATGAAGAACTGCTCTACATGATCTCCCCATTCCTCCACTCCCAATAAACTTTGGGCATTGTCATCCACCCTGCAACAAAGTTCTTCTACATGTAGGCTCTCCCCCATTTTTCCCTTTGAATGAGTGACTAGGTGGTAAGAAAGTGCCTGCTAATTGTTATAGGATGAAAGCAATGTGAGATGCTATCTTCTGGGAGATGTAGAGAGCCACCTTAGGGCCCACAAAATGAAGAAAAACAAGAAGTAATGCCTACTGGGAAATATACTCAGTGTATAGGTAACTGAGGGAAGAATTGTTCTCTGGCTGTATCTTCCAGGAATCCTGAGATGATCAGATCCTGAACCAAGGGCTGGAAGAGATCTTAGACATCATATAGACCAACCCTTTCATTTTAAAGTTGAGGAAAATGAGGTCCAAAGTGGGGGAATGGATTTCCCCAAGGTCACCCAAGTAGCCAAGCTGGGAATAGAACCCAAGTTTCCCCTGATCCCAAACCACTATCCTATCTGCTGTAGCCCAATGCCTCTCTTGATCTTCTCCATACTTTTAAGCTCTAGCTTCCATTCTATTTTCTCCAGGAAGCCTTCCCTTACCACACAAGCCCATAGGGAATCTTCATTCCTAAGAACTCAAAGCATTTGTAGTTTGCATGACTCCTTTGATAATTAATTGTGTTCTACCTTATCCAGGGTCTTGTACTATTGTGTAGAATTTTAATTCTCTTTCTTTTAAGAGGTTTGTATTCAAGTTGATCATATCCAAACCTGATTTACTCCAAGACTTCTTTAATTATCTCTTTACAGTGACTCCATCTTTTCTCTCCCCCCCCCAATCTCTTTTTAAAAGATGTCCAGGGGGGCAGCTGTGTAGCTCAGTGGATTGAGATTCAGACCTAGAGATGGGAGGTCCTGGGTTTAAATATGGCCTCAGACACTTCCCAGCTGTGTGACCCTGGGCAAGTCACTTGACTCCCATTGCCTAGCTCTTACCACTCTTCTGCCTTGGAGCCAATACACAGTATTGACTCCAAGACAGAAGGTAAGGGTTTTTAAAAAAAGATGTCCAGCTATGATTAGGAGAAAGGAAAAGGGGGAAAAAGGAACCTATTATGTGCCAGGAAGTGTGTTAAACAATTCACAATTATCATGATGTCTTTGATCTAGGGCTAACAAGAATTTATCCTGCTTAAGTTCTCAGCAGCTTATGCATGTTGGGAGCTGAAAATGAAGAAGTGGCTCAAGGAAGAACTATGGATGGGCCATGAAGTTCCCAGAGAGGGCTTGAGTTTCAATGATGGGGCATCAGTGTTTCTGATGGAGCTCTGAATTTGGACTTTTGACAAGAGATAATTATTTGTCCCATGGTTATGTGCAGAGGAGCAGCCCATTGGAATGTATACAAACCCTCACTGTCTCCAGGGCAAGAGTAACCTGCCCCTGCCCCCCCAAAGCTTCTGGAGAGGTCCTTTGCCCCCTTCTTAGCTCTCAATAATGAGATGGTGTTTGGGGTGAGATATGAGATACAAGAGGCAGTGTGATCTAGTGGAAAGGGATTGGGTTTGAAGTTAGGCTGGGTTCAGATCCTATGTCTGACAGTCACTACCCATCCAACTGTGGACAAGTCACTTGAGCTCCATAGGTCTCAGTTTCCTTTTCTGTAAAATGAGAGGGCTGGACCAGATATGCCCTGAGGTTTCTTCCAGGACTAGAGCCACAATCCTATGTCTTTCTGGGTGATCTTGGGCAAATCGTTTCCCTTCTCTGGTCTATCTCTGCAGAACAGATGGGACTAGAGGTTCCCCGATGCTTCTTTTAGTTTGGGTAGCCTGAGAGTAGGTGAGGTCTGCACTATAGACTGATGATCTCCCCTCGTGCCTCAGGACAAAAAAAGAACCGCTTCACCAGAGCGGAGATTCTCTCCTGGGGGGGACTCAGTGCCCCCCCCCCCAAGAGATAGGCACTTTAAGGTGGAGCTGGAGATTACCATCCCCATGGCAAAGGTCCGAGCTTCCCAGTGCACTGGGAAGAGCCCTCTGGGAGTGTCCGAGCTCCTGGCCGCTGAGCCTGACCCTCGCCCCTCCAGAGACAAGAGGGGACAGAGCAGAGCTCCTTGTTGACAGTGGCCTAATCAAGGCCGAGAGCCCGGAGGGACCACAAGGTGATTGCACCGACTTTCTTTCTACAGGGTTTATGTGGCCAGCCTACAGGCCCGGCCTTGCCCCTGGAGAAGACGTGTCAGGCTGATGGATGGAGGCTAGAAAGGGAGAAATGCTAATACTGGAAGCTTAGAGAAGGGCCAGGAGAGTGGATTTCGCACTGCGTTGCTGACAAACAAATACTGCCACGGCCCGGCCTCCTTGGCGTTGGAGGGAATGGTCACCAGGGAGGGAAGTGCTGGGCCAATTGGGGCCCATTTCTCCTAAGCCTGTCATTTCCCGGGCAGTCAAATCACCGAGGATGTGCTCTCATTTTATTTTACATTTATAAATATGGAAAGTAGCTGAAGAGGAATTATAGAAATGGAAATCACTTACTGCTATCTTGTCATAATGGTGAGAACTCATTTGCTCAAGGGCTCCTTGGCTAATGCATGCATGCTCCAAATTAACCAACCTTCATCTTTAATAACCAAGGAGACTTATGGAGGCAGCTCTCTTCCGGGGAGCGTGCGCCCACACAGCCCAGCGATTCCCATGAGAGATGGGTGGGCCACCAGGGTTTGCAAACTCACCGGGTTGGGGGCTAGAGAGGATCCAGGGCCAGAAGCACTGAAACTCAGAGACTGTAGACCAGTCTCATTCCTGATTTATCATGGGGCTCCCAGGAGCACCCCTGTACAAGAACTCCACCTCCCCTCCTACCTTTTGTTTTTATTTATTTTTAAACCTTTCCCTTCCATTTTAGAAGCAACCCTGGGCATTGGTTTCAAGACAGAAGAGCAGTGAAGGCTAGGCAGTGAGGGGTTAAGTGACTTGCCCAGGGTCACACAGCTAATCTAAGACTTGATTTGAACTCATGAAGATGAATCTTCCTGACTCTGGTCCCAGAGCTCTCTCCATTGTAATATAAGACACCTGAGAAGCTGTCCTGGAACTGTGGCTTAAAGACTTCTGGGGAGGGAGGACACACTATTTCTCTCTACTGGTATGTATCTGTGATTGCTAGTAAATTTTTCCTTAGATCTGATCTGAGTTGGTTTGGCTTTTTTTGGCAGCTTCTACTCTTGACTCCACTGTGCCCTTCTTGAGATCATGGACTGTCTTTCGCCTTTCTTCCTATTCCCGATGCTCGCTGTAGTTCTTGGTCCACAAAAGGAGCTTAGGGAATGCTCCTTGTCCAATCCACTGATGCACCCTCCGGATGAGCAGTGCCCTTCATGAATGGTGCACATGGGACAAGTTTTAGAGAGTCTGTCTGCCCACGTCCTACCTTGGATCTTCCTGTTCCTAAGCCCAACCACCTCTCCCATAAGTCAACAGTTCTTAATTAATATAACCTGGAGTTGAATGGGGACTGGGGCAGAAGTAAGCCAGTTCTTGTGATCTCTAGTGTACCCATTAGTTGAGACTCAAGTATTTTGGAAACACTCAGTGAGAGAAGAATGAAAGGACTGAGAGCTTGAAGAAAGACTCATCCTTACTCTTTCTATTCCTTCACCACGTCTTTGAGAAAAACAAGGTGAAGAAAATGCTTTGTACATTTTAAGTGCAATATAGATTGCACAGTATTCTTGAGCAAGCCTTGACCTCCCCTTGGCCTTGGTTTTCTGAAGCCAAATGAAGAGTTAGGAATAGAGAGTCTCTTTAATACCTTCAAGCTCCAACATTGTATGGGTCTTCCTCAGTTTTCCCTATCTGCAAAATGGGAATAATAATCACCATTTTTTTTACCCTTCTGCTTCACAGGGATGGTAGGAAAATAAATGAAATGTCAAAGTATACTTGGAGATTTTTAGAACACTGATGCTAGAAATCTAACATAGCCTCAAGGTATTTCTCTATCTGTTAGACAGCTCAGTGGCAGACACCACAGAAAGATAAGAAGATGTAGGGAATATGGGGAGGGAGATGGTTGTTGAGGGGGAGGCACAGAACCCTTCTGGGAGGAAATGTGCCCTATGACATGAGAAGGGGTGACAGGTATGATCTTTCCATTTTATTATAAATAGCTTGGTGTACTGGTTAAAGGGCTATGCTTGGAGACAGATCTCCATTTAAGTTCTGTCTTTGCCTTATCCTAGCCATGTGACTTCCCAGTGCCCCAGGTATCTCTCTAAGACCACAAATTACTGACAATCCACATAGAGAGTTACCCAGACCAACAAAATAGAACCCTGGGCATAAACAAAGAAACAACCTATATTTATATCTATCCATTGCTGTTGTTGGGTTATTTCCAATCATATCTGACTTTTCATGATGCCCTTTGGGGCTTTCTTGCCAAATGTACTGGAGTAGTTTACCATTTTCTTCTCCAGTTCATTTTAGAGATGAGGAAACTGAGGCAAACAGGGTAAAGTGACTTACTCAGGGTCATACAGCTAGTTAGTATCAGAGACTAGGTTTGATCTCAGGTCTTCCTGACTCCAGATCCAGTGCTCTCTCCATTGTGCCAACTAGTTGCCCAAATAATGTTTATTAATAGTGGAATGTGATCAATGACAAAGGACAAGTCAATGGCATGCCTCCATTTGTGTCATTTACTTACTAGTCACATAAATCAGTTAAGCTCTGGGTCTCAGCTTAATCATGTCTGACAAGGAGGAAACATTCACCTGGTCTTCCTTACAGGGTTGGTGTGAGGCTCATTTGAGATCTGGAATGATGCAAACATCAACAGGCTTGCAGTCCAGAGATACCTATCAGTTTGGGGACTTTGGGCAAGCCACTTCATGGGAGGAAGCTTTGCAAAGTAGAAAGAGGACCCAGACCTTGAATTCCATCTCTGGGGATTACTCTGGGGGCCCATTTAGTTCTCTGGATTTCAGTTTCCTTATTTGCAAGAGGAAAGGGCTAGATTAAATCTATGATCTTTTGATTTAATAACAATTTATCACAGGGTTCATGGATGTAGAGATGGAAGGGTCTTCTTGAGCTGGTGTGTCTATCTTCTTTATCTTATATATAAGGAAACCGAGGCTCATGGAGGTCAAGTGGTTTGTCCATGATCATGAAGGAAAGAAGTGTCAGAGGTGGGATTTGAATCTAGGACTTTTTGGAGTTTCCAATGTAACATGGTTGGTGTGAGAGCTATAGAAATGTGAGCTGCAATTATATGGCTTATTCCCAACTAGGATGGAAGATACTTGCAGGCAGGTCTTATACTCTGTTCTCTTCCTATTACCCTATATAGAGTATATACCCAGCTCTCAGGATCACAACATGCTTTATCTCCAGGGTTTGTTGATACTTAAAAGAATGAATAATGATATATCCAGATGGCACAGTGGATAGAATGCTGGACCTGGAGTCAGGTAGACCTGAGTTCAAGTCTCATCTCAGATGCTTACTAGCCGTGTGACCCTGGCAACTTACGTAACCCTGTTTTCCTCCATTTTCTCAACTGTAAAATGAGCTGGAAAAGGAAATGGCAAACCATTCTACTATCTTTGCCAAGAAAACCCCAAATGAGGACTCAAAGAGTTGGACCTAGCTGAGACAACCCAACAAAGCAATATATTCATATTCTCAATAACAAAACAACAAAGAATAACCCAGGAAAGTTTAAATAAAAAGAAATTCAAAAAGGCTTTCAGATCATACTTCCTAGAGACAGTAAAACCTAAGTTTTGCAGGCAAGAGCCCTGGGTTATAGTAGAATGTAACCTTGAAGGTATAGACCAACATTGGCAAAGTATTGGCATGCATGCCCAGCCAGCATGGAGGGGCAGGGAGCTGCCCTGTTCACCCTCTTCCCAGGGGCAGAGGACATTTTTTGCATCCCCTGTCCCTCTGCCCAGCCATGCAAAGTGAGCATTTCTTCCCTTCGCTCTCTGGGGTATTGCGGGGGGGGGGGGGAAGCTCACAGGCAGCTTGAAGTTGCAATTTGGGCACACGAACTTGAAAACCTTCACCAACACTGGTATAGACTGACTGGTTTTACTTTCATTTTCTTCTGTATCTCTAGGACCCCACCTTGTACATCATGAGGGAAATAATTTAATAAATTATCTCAGGGAAGGGGTTATAAATGCTTTGGATTGGATTGGTTGGAACCTATACCCTGATCTTGATCTTGGGGAGCAGGATAGTCTTGGATAAGTCTTCCCTCTGGTCTTTCATTTCCTCCTCTTTAAAATGAGAGCTTTGTATGTCCTTTAAGGTTCTTTTCAGCTCCATATCTTATGACCCTGAAAGCAATCAAACCTTTCTAGTGGCTGAGCCTTTAGGGAAAGAGACTATAAGGGCATTCAAGTAGGAAGAAGAAAAGGTGGAATTTGAACTCTGAGTGCCTGTCTCTGAATTCAACATACATTTCTCACATCTCTTTAAATCTTCTCTTCTCCAGAAGAAATATCCCTGAGTTCTTCAGATGGTCCTCATGTGCTGTGATTTCCAGCTCAAGGGTGGCTATCAGGGTCCTGACATTTGGGGGAGAGTCCTCAGGTCCTGGGCATATCCATTGGCTAAGAAGCAGACTTAGTGATATTTATGAAGCAGATATGTTTGCTGGCCAAAACAGACAGTCCAGATATATGAAATGTCTAGGCAAAATGGGTCATTTTCACATATTCAAAACACTCCTGAAAATTCCTCAGGTTTTGCAAGCAGGCTGATGTGAAGAGAATTTAGCATGCTACCCATTGATTATCAAATGAATAGAGGACTAGTTGTACCTCCCGTCAGGTGGCCCAGTTTCCAGTTAATGGAAGGGGGTGGCATTTGGGAAAGAAAGGGGCAGAGATGAGAGGGGCAAGAGAAGAGAGAGAGCTGGTATAGGGAGGGAACAAATAAGCTCTTTTCAGGAAGAACAGATCTACACCACATTCATTATTCACCTTTAAGTGTCGGTGTACATGACCTGCCTTTGGATTAGGTAGTCATCTACCCAGTGTGATTCCGGGAGCTCAAGGGAAGCTCTTCTTCCCACCTGCCAAATACAGATCCCCCACCCATTCCTGAGATTGCTTCAAGAGGGAACAAAGGCTTTTGTAGACTGATTCAATAGAAGGCTTAAAATAACTCCCCCATTTCAATTCACATATAAATGACTGGTGCATCCTCCTCTGAAAACAGAACGTGTGTGCATGTGTGTGTGTGTGTGTGTGTGTGTGTGTGTGTGTGTGCGTGCGCTGCTGAGCACACAGTAGGCACCTGGTAAATATTTGTTGAATCCATTGGATCCACTTAGCATCCACTTGGATCCATTTAGCACTGTGCTAGGAACTGAGAGATGTGACAAAATAAAGCCCAAACCCAAACCAGCCCCCATCCTCCAGCAGCTAATCTTCTATTGGATAGATTTGCTGAATGGACAGGGCTTTGGAGCAAACAGGACACAGCTTCCTTTCCACTTGAATCTTCAGGTCCTCAGCACCCAGCACAGTGCTCATTCAGCATGTAGTAGGAGCTTAATAAAGGCTTCCTTGCTTGATGGAATGCCTGTCTTGGAATACAAATGGATGCCATTTTATGCACCAGCTATTTTCCCTCTGAGGGCATCTCAGAGAGGAACGCTCTAGCAGCTCGGCATTAGGAGAGTGGGTGCCTGAACCCACTGAAGGAAAGGCTTCACGCAGAAAGAAACTTGAAGGAAACCTGGGATTCCAAAAGGCAGAAGGAAAGTGAGGAAGGAAAGCATGCCTGGGAGAAGATATAGCTAGGCTAAAGGTCTCTACCTTTAGCTAGGAGATGCAGTGGTTAGAGTACTGGATTTGGAATCAGGAAGATTCATCTTCCTGAGTTCAAATCTAGCTCCAGATACTTCCACGCTATGTGAACTGGGCAAGTTACTTAATCTTGTTTGCCTCAGTTTCCTCAGAGAAGGAAATGGCAAACTAGCCATGTGACCCTAGGCAAGTCACTTAGCCTCATTTACCTCAGTTTCCTCATCTGTTAAATGAGCTGGAGAAGGAAATGGCAAATTAGCCATGTGACCCTGGGCAAGTCACTTAGCCTCATTTACCTCAGTTTCTTCATCCGTTAAATGAGCTGGAGAAGGAAAAGGCAAATTACTCTAGTAATTTTGCCAAGAAAATGCCAAATGGGGTCACAGAGAGTTGGGCATGACTGAAAATGACTGAACAGTGACAATCCAAAGGCACAGAGATGAGAGATGGATTGCCCAATATGAAGACAAACAGCCAAAGGACCAGTATGGCTGGACCTTAGTGTGCATGGAGGGAAGTAATTGGTAGGAAAACTAGAAAGGTAGGATAGAATCAAGTTGAGAATCAATCAATCACCAAACAAGCACTGTGCTAAAGAGCCTTAAATGGCAAATTAAAGAGTTTTTATTTGATTCCAGAGATAATAGGGAGCCACAAGAATTTATTGGGTAGGGGAATGACATGGACAGATCTGTGCTTTAAGAAAATGAGTTTGGCAGCTGTGTGGAGGTTGGATTAAAGTGGGGAGAGACTTGAGAGAGGGAGACCACTTGGGAGGCTACTGGCTACACTCCTTAAGTAGGTAGTGGTGGTGATATGAGTGGGAAGGAGCGGTACTCTTCCAGAGATGTGGGGCCATTAGAAATGACAAGATTTAGCAATCCAGGCTAAGGTAGTGCATCAAGTATTAGACATGGAGTTGGGAGGATGTTGGTTCAAATCCCATTTTTGCCTTGGAATAGCTATATGGCTATGGGCAAATCAATCAGTTTTGTGTATCAGGAAACTCTCTGAACAAGTGGAAGAAAATTCCTCCCAAAGGACTCTAAGGAATATGAAGCATTTTGTATACCCTAACTCATTCATCCCTTGCAACAAGAAATTAGGAAGAGAGGGAGGGCAGGGATTTTTTCTCTCAATTTTGTAGAGCACAGGAAAAAGGAAAGGGCTAGGCATTTATATAGGGGCAGCTTGGTGTAGTGGATAGAATACTGGGCTTGGAGTCATGGAGATTCTTCTTGTGTTCAAATCTGGCATCGGACACTTATTAGCTGGGTGACCTGGGCAAGTTGCTTTATTCGGTTTGCCTCCGTTTCCTCTTCTGGAAAATGAGCTAGAGAAGGAAATGGTGAACCATTGGGAATCTTTGCCAAGAAAACCCCAAATGGAGTCATGAATCATCAGACATGGCTGTCACAACTGAACAACAAAAGCCTTACATAGAACCTACTATGTGCCTGCAGAAACTTTTCAGGGTTCTCTCATTTGATTCTCCCAAGGACTCCAGATCTGTTGGACCTTTCATTCTCCATTCTCACTGGAGCTGATCTGCTTCATAAGTGTTTTCTCCCCCAGTGGAATGTGAGTTTCTTGACAGTGAATGCTTTCTTGTTTGTTTGCTTTTTCTCTATGTAGCCCCATCACATAGTACAATGATGCTATGTCAATGTTAGTTATCTGCAACATCATAATCGGCAACATCATAATTACTCTATTATTATTGGTGATGGTGGTGGTGTCTGAAGGCATTTCTAACCAGAATCTCAGTGGCCTAAATGATTAGGGGATGGTCTGGGGCCCTTTTATCTGGCGTGACATTGTCATGATCCCTGATGTGGACAGCATCTTGATGACATCTTCTCCTGGAGGGTCTAAACATTTGCTTCTGGGGCCCTTCATCTGTTCCTTCCCTTCTCTACTTCTCTCATCCTGAGTCAGAGTGGTAAAATGACATAAGTTGAGTCCATTCAGTTCTTGAGATAGAAGGAAGAAATCATCCAACAACTTAGAAAACCCTCTCCTGGGCCCAGCTATTGATGGGGAATAAGAGTCTTGGAGTAGGAGGTTCGTTCCCTGGCAGCCCCTTTAGGTGACAATGAGCCATCTGTTCAGGGATGCTGGGCCTAAAGAAGGATTTTTCCCAGCCCACCTTAATTTACTCTTTTCCTCTTTCCATAAGGGCTAGTCTGGCTAAAGCTCTAACTAGCAACACCTGCACTTGGTTGGCTCCCATTGATTTTGCAGCTGGGTTTTGGCTGGGGAGTCTAAAGAGCTGCCCCTGGGGGAACTGGGAGAATCAGCCAAGCAGACTCAGTCTCTGAAATTATGATTTTATGCAAATAGCCCTGGAGAGGGAACTTGAGATTTATATTCTCACTATGGCATAAATGACTGATATCAAAATCTTTCTGATATTACTCATGGAAATCCCTTTCATTTTAGTCTCTCTGCTGGTTCCCTTTTAAAATGTAAATATTCTTGAGAGTACATGAAACTGGGCATAATAGATGGAAAGCTAGTTTTAGAGTCAAGAACACCTGGATTCAAATCCCACATGAACTGCACTGATTGTGTGACCCTGGGCAAGTCATATAACCTCTCTCAACAGTGCTCTAAGACTATAAATTAAAGAACAGATGCTATTCTACATTGGTAGAGGGTGTTTCATATCAATGAAGTCAAAGATGTCATTAAAAAATATTCCTAGGATATATTGAGAGTCAGAATACTTCAGCCTCTGAAATAGGGAAAAGGGATCATCTGAAAGGTTGGGGGAGAAAGGGAAACTGGGAGGAGAAAAGAAGGAATGTAGAGAGGAATTAGAAAGGAAATAATAATGAGAAGGAGGAAGGAGAATGCATGGAGGGGCAAGGAATAAAGAGAAGAGACAGCTGGACAGACAGACTGAGAGAGAGAAAAGAGTATAAGCAAACTTAGGAAGTAAGAAATACTCAGGTTGCTTAAGAAATCATCCAAAATCATATTATGTAGACAGTCTTTCAGCTGGTAGTTGGACTTAAGAGTTTTCTTCCTTTTTGTCCATTCTCTAGGTCTACACCCAGTTGCCTTGAACAGGAGCTCATTCTTTGACCTTTTAGTCAAACTAAACCCATCTGAACCTGAGAGCTCTCTAATTTAGAAAGCAGGCAATTAATTCTTTTTAAAAAAATAACCCTTACCTTCCATCTTAGAATCAATTCTGTATATTGGTTGCAAGGCAGAAGAGTAGTAAAGGCTAGCCAATAGGGGTTCAGTGGCTTGCCCAGGGTCACACAGCTAAGGAGGTTCTGAGTTCAAATTTGAACCTCAAACCTCTCATCTATGGCCCTAGCTCTCAATCCATATAGCCACCTAGCTGCCCCCTGAGGCACTTGATTGTTGAGTGTTTTTGCCTGTCATCCATATCATAACCTGTAATTGGCTGGACATTCCAGTGAGTTAGCCCGTTCATTCAAATATCAAACAGAAAGCATAGTTTGACAATTAGCTATGCCCAGTGTTGAGAAATGTGAGAGGAGGCAGGATTGCATTCAAGAAACTATACATCTTTTTTCAAGGATCCAAATCTCTTTCCTACAACAAAAGCCCACCCTCCTTCTTTTTTTAGTACCAGTATTCTTCTCATGAAACTATATGGCTGCAAATTATGGAAGATTAAGATCTCAGAAGACTCCAAATTACAGAAGGTCTAGAAAACAAAGGAGAAGCATATGGTAGATGGACGTTGGCTGCAGCATGTTTCCAAGGATGACTTGTATGAGAGAAATAGCATAGGGAATGCTGTTAAGGGCATGTATGATTGAAAAAGGAAGTGGGTCAGTCAGAGAGTGAGAGTGAAGAACAACAGATGGACAACTTGGGCTTTGATTGGGCTTCCATTAAATGTTAAAGGCAGAGATAAATCCTCTAGTGTGTTGGGTGGGTCCTCTATCAATAAATTACAGGAGGACATAAACAAGCATTACAGAGGAAGAAAAGGCATCAATCAGTTGTCATCCACCCTGGTAGAAGGAGACCCTATATAGAGATGAGAATCAATGTCATAGAGTTGGATAAGGCACTGAATTTGGAGTCAGGAAAACCTAGGTTTAAATCTCACTTAACCAGCTATACCCTAGACAGATTGCTTACCTTCTGGGTGACTTAATTTCCTCATCTATAAAATGAAGAGTGAACTAGAGGGTCATTTAAATTCCCCAGGCTCTGAATTTCTTATCCTATAAGATCAGAATAATGAGGTGAATTCTGTGCTGGTGGCAGAAAACAGCCAGGTGATTCCAGCAGAGTGGAAATCCAAAGATTTGTCTCAGTAGTTATCATTCCTTTAGGAAGATGATGGTAAGAGGGAGAGTGTCCAGAAGAGGGCAACAAGGATTCTGTAAGGCTTCAAGAAAGTACCAAAGGGATTGTTTAAAGGAGCTAAAGATGTTTAGTCTAAAGAAGGAAAGTCTTTAGAAAGGACATGAACTTGGTCTTCATGTATTTGAAGGTCAGTTGCATGAAAGAGGGATTCTGTTTGACCCCAGAGAATAGAAACCAGAATGATAGAATGAGTGGAAACTGCAAAAAACATGTTTGTAATTGATTTGAGGAAACTTCTAACAACTAGAGTTCTTGAAGGTAGAATGGGGGGCAGGTAGGTGGCTCAGTGGACTGATAACCAGATCTAGAGATGGGAGGTATACTGGATTCAAACCTAGCCTCAGATACTTCCTAGTTGTGTGACCCTGAGCAAGTCACTTAACTCCTATTGCCTATCCCTTACTGCTCTTCTGCCTTGGAACCAATATTTAGTAGGGATTCTAAGACAGAAGGTAAGGATTAAAAAAAGAAAGAAAAGCAGAATAGGTAGCTTTGGGAGACAGTGAGCTCTCTCTCTCACTAGGGGTCTTTAAACAAAGATTAGATGACTACTCATTGAATATGTCATAGGGAGAATCTTTGTCAGGTAGAGAGGGCTTTGAAATCCCTTCCAAATCTGGGATTATGGGAATGACTTTCCTAATTATGATTAACTCACATTTTGATTGAATTTAGTTTGTTTTTTTTAGGAGCATCTTTTTGAATTTTGGGTTAGAATACAGAGAAAAAAGTGAGGAATAGGCTAGAGGCATGGCTGACCGCAGAAGAAAATTAAGAGATTAAAAAAGTGATTATGGAAGATAATAGGCTAATGGGATTCACATCCGGAAAGGGTCTTAGAGGCTGTCTAGTCTGGTGCTTTCCTCTTATAATGGAAGGGATTGGCTTCCATTGTAGATCTTCTCCATACTAGCTGTATGAGAAGAATATCATGTCCTCCCTGCCAGAATTTAGTTTCCTCAACTAGAAAAGAGGAAGCTGCCAAGGATAATCTCAACATTCTCCTTCAGTCCCTATCTTTAATTTTGAAAATCAAAATAGATGATCCACATATGAAAAACTAAGGGTCGACTCAGTTTCCTTCCTTCATAAAGACTTAGAGTGCTTGTTGTAGTGGGGATTTTCTTTTCTCTAGAAAGTGGACTGTGGCTTAGTCTACTGCCCTGCCTTGTTCAATAGACAACCTACACATCAAAGTGATTTTTTATTTTTTTAGGGGATGAAAGAGGTCACAAGTGAATGGCGATGCTGCTTACCCTACATAATATGACTGGTGCCAAGAGTTCCTTGAATAGGAAACAAAGCCTTTTGTTCCCCGATTGGAAATCAATGTTACTGTGAAAACACCACTGGAAAGAGGAATGAGGATGGAATATTTCATATTGCTATTAGAGCATTTTTTGAGTAGGATTCACTTCCTCTAAAAGTGTGAGTGTGTAGAAAGAGCCAGAGAGCCAGAAATAGAGTCCAGAAAAAACTGATAACAAAACAAAAGGCATTACCACACATATACAATTGAGCCTTTTCTTATAACAAAGAATGTTGACTAAAACCAGTCAACATGGTTGCCATGTCTTTGCATTCTCAGTTCTCCTCTCACTCATTGCATTATCTGTGGTATTCTCTAGACCAAAACTGGTCATTGTAATTACTCAGAGTTCAGCTTTCTTTCAGGTTTTTTCCCCCTCACTTAAATTATTGTAGTCACCATGTATGCTTCTGTGGCTCTGCTTTTTCACCCTTTTTAAATAGGGCAAATTAATGTATAGTCCTTGACCTCCCAAAGATCATGCCCTTAATAGTTTATTATGGAGTGCTATGTCACTCACATAGATCCTGGATGACACATATCTTCCTGACCTGCCTCGTCTTTGCTGAAACTTCTCTGCTGCCTTGAGTTCAGAGCCAGTCTTTTGAGGGGGCATGAGCAACTGGAAGTGGTCATCATTTCTTTCTGCCTAGCATGTGGTACAAATATGCTAATTTCATGTATCTGTCCTCATAGGGACTGGTAATTCCAATAGCACATCCCTATTTAGTACTCTAATCCATCCTTGGATCCTTGATCTTACCTAATTGAGATTCCCTCCTACTCTGCAGATCCTAACCCAGAACACCTTCTCATCATCCTGGACAAGTACATCTTTTCTCATTTGTCCTTCAAAGAAGGAAAAGAATATTTCCTTCTAGATGTCCTACCAAAGATACTGGGAGCCTTCCTCTGTTTTTTTTAGCCTTATTTTCCTAGCTTATTACAAATGACTCCCCTTTCTGAATTCTTATGAACAAACCAAATTGATGTTGTTGGAGGCAAATTTCTCTCTCTATTTTATTGGGTGTTTTTTTTTTAAACTTCATCTCTCAATGACCAGGAGGTCAAATATCACTGAATAAATTCAGGTATAGATAAGTCTTCAGAAAAAGGAAGCTAAAGAACCAAGGAACCAAGGAGACAGGAAGCTGAATCCACAGGAGCTGTCCCCCTGGTTAGTTCCTTAGATGTGACATGTGAGAGCTAGTGAATGGAGAAAACAGTGTATAAGGGGAGACCCAGGAGGAAGCAGGGGTCTTCTGGTGGGAGGGTGGAGAGTGGAAGAAGGAACCTTTATCAGAGTTTAGCTACAGGTTCATCATGGTGGCCAATAGATTAGAAAGCTAAATATCTCTCTACCTCTTTTCTACCTTTCCCTCTCTTTACTACTACTTCAATTTAATAAAGTTATTAAGCTTCTATCAATTAATTTTAATTATTACAGTGCTCTTATAATTCTTCCCATTCCTCATTTTATCACCTTCAGTCACACCTTTGAACAGACTGTTTCCCATGGCTAGAATATGGTCTTATCTCACCTCTGCTTATTAGAATCCCTGACTTCCTTCAACATTCAACTCAAGAACCAACTTATGTTTAGCTTTTCCTGGTCTCCCAACTGCTGATAGCTTTCCACCATATTACCTTAGAGTGACTATACTATATTACACGTCTTTTGCATATGCCTATTAGTGTACATATTATATATTTTTATGTGTGTACATATAGCTTTTGCATATATTTTTACATAGAATTTCCATGTTTCTAATGGGAAGTAAGCTCCATGATGTCAAGAGCTGTCTCATTTTTATCTTTGTATTCCCAGAACCTAGCACAGTGCTTAGCATATTAGAGGTGTTTAATAAATGCTTTTTAATTGATTGACCAACATTCCATGAGTACTACTTGGGTTACTACTTGCTCTTCCTACATCGATGATCCACCTCTATTTCTTATTGATCTGATGTTATCTTTTATGTCCCTTTTTGCCCACACATACCCATTAGTAATTTGCTATAGTTTACTTTCACCAATCATATGCCTTCTCATCATTCTTTGGGTTATCTTTGAGTTCTGGCTCTTCTGAGATCATGGCCAGCTAGCATCATTAGACAAATAGTGGCATTAAGAGATTAATTGTGTTTTAGGGAGCATCTTAGAAGCATTGATAAAAATTGTGAAGCTTGCTCTATGCACTTCATCCTACTTTTTTGTTCCTATTAAATTCTGAGACCAACTTATAATCCTTCGGCAGTGACTGTCCATGCTGAGACACTAACTCAATGTGCTGCTGTGTAAGTCTGGACAATTAGCATCCTCCATCCATTTGGTTTTTCCTACATATATAGCACAGCTGGTGAATCATGATTGTTTGGACTAGATAAAGCCTTTTAGACTCATTCTCCTTCCATGAAGTAAGCGATGATGACTACATCATTTTTGTTCCATTGATGTAAAGCTCCATGTCAGGAAACAAAATATATCAGGGAGCAAGGGCTATTCTGGGAACCTGATCATTAAAATGCAGAGATGCAATATTTTACAGAGGAAGAAACATTAGACCTGGGACCAGTAGACCTGGGGTTAGCTCTGAAATTTTCTGTTAGCTGTGTGACTGTAGGCAAATCCTTTCCCCCAAACCTTAATTTCATCACCTATAAAATGGGTATATTAATATGCTGTCTATCTCAGAAGGTTGTTGCGAGGAAAGCTCCTTGCCAATAGTATAAGACTATATATGTGGGATATTGTTATTGTTAATATTGCCTTATATATAATACCATGGCCTTTGGGGTTATCAGTGTATATCACGCAAGGTCAGCTCATATTGAGAAGTAGGTAGCATTCTTCTTTGTCATTCTCCCAAATCTTTTTTTCAACCCCTAGTTAGAGTGCTCAGGGATTTCATTCTATTCCTTGACTGATCAGGATTTTTTTCTACAGTGGTAACATTCCCCAAGTAGTTCCTATCAAAATCCATCAGTCATTGATGACTGGTTGGCCTTCTTTCTACGAATGTCATCCTTGAAAAGAAACCGATAAAGTAATTAACATCAAATTGTTAATAGCTCAATCTGTCACCCATTTCAGTAGTATTTCTATTTTTCTATTTTATTAAGAAATACTAGTCTAACAAAAGGAATGAATTGATAATGATATAATTGGTAGGTCCAGAGGGAGATTTTGGAACAGGAACTTTTCACATCATTATATGTAAGTGGCCAAGTACTATGCCTATACATGAAGTCAGAAATGATGACCAGACTTATATTTCTTTTTTTAATTAATTAATTTAAAATATTTTTCCATGTTTACAGGATTCATTTTCTTTCCTTCCTCTCTCCCTTCCCCTCTCCCAGAGCCAAAAAGCAATTCCACTGGTAAACTTATATTTCTGAGGTAGGAGGAGACACAGATGGTCAAGCCAACAACCATATATCTCTAATTTAGAGCCCTTTGGCCAAAATTTCCAATCACAGTCAAGAGAGATGGATTTTCTATTCTTTGCTAATGAGAAGAACTTTTTTCCTCTAAAGAAGATTATTGAGTTATAAAATGTGGACAGTTACCTGTCCAGGCAGGATGCAATATAGTTCTTTCAAGCCAACAAGCATTTATTTAGTGTTGATTTTGTACTGAACAGTCAAAGGAACCAGAGGAAGTCACAAGGTCAGAGTGATCTCCCAAGAGTGATCTAAGGAAGATATCCAAAGGACTGGATCTTCTGGGTAACCAATTTTCAAAGTTTGGTCTGAGGAGGAACCATTAGGAGTTTCCATTGCCCTTTAAGGGGTCTGTGAGGTTAAAACTGTCTTCCTAAAATGACTAAAATGTTTGCTTTTAAAAATCCTCCTCCAGAGCAGAACCAGGAGAACATTATACACAGAGGCTGGTACATTGTGGTACAATTGAATGTAATGGACTTCTCCATTAGTGGTAATGCAGTGATCCAGGACAATTCAGAGGGATTTATGAGAAAGAACATTATCCACATTCAGAGGAAGAACTGTGGGAGCAGAAACACAGAAGAAAAACAACTGCTTGATCACATGGGTTGATGGGGATATGATTGGGGATGTAGACTCTAAGTGATCACCCTAGAGCAGATATCAATAATGTAGAAATAGGTCTCGATCAATGACACATGTAAAACCTAGTGGAATTGTGCATCGGCTATGGGGGACAGGGGAGAGGAGGGGAGGGAAAGAACATGAATCATGTAACCATAGGAAAATATTTTAAATTAGTTAAATAAAATTTTTTTCAATAAAAAATAAAATAGGGGGCAGCTGGGTAGCTCAGTGGATTGAGAGCCAGGCCTAGAGACGGGAGGTCCTAGGTTCAAATCTGGCCTCAGACATTTCCTAGCTGTGTGACCCTGGGCACGTCACTTGACCCCCATTGCCTAGCCCTTACCACTCTTCTGCCTTGGAGCCAATACACAGTATTGACTCCAAGACAGAAGGTAAGGGTTTAAAAATAAAATAAAATAAAATAAAATAAAATAAAATAATTTGAGAAATTGAAAAAAAAATCCTCCTCCCTTTTCTAACTAAATATCTCTGTAAGACCAGATTTTCTTCATATATTTTATTTTTTAAACTCTTTCCTTCTGATTAGAATTGATCATAACAATTTCTATTTTTTAATATTATATATAACATATATATGTAATATATATATATATATTATAACAAAATCTATTCCAAGGCAGAAGACCAGTAAGAGTTGGACTTTTGAGGTTAAGTGTCTTGCCCAGGGTCACACAGCTAGGAAGTGTCTGTGACTAGACTGGAACTCAGGAATCTTGTCTCCAGGCCTGGCTATCTATCTACAGAGCCACTTAGCTGCCCTTTCTTCATAGACTTTAAAACACTATATTACAACAGATTCAATGCAGAAACAGATAGGAGAATCCAGCTGTCTTCTATTAATCCAGACACTAAAAATATTTGCCTTATATACTTGTTAAATATATATTTATCATATAAAAGAAGGCAACTTCTCACTAAAACTTTTTGTGTTTTGAAAAATATGTTGACATGTAGTGGAATTTATAATTGTTATTATTAATACTAATGACTTGTAAGTCATTTTACTGCTCTTTGCTTTGGTTTTCTCATATGCAAAGTGAGTACAATGATGTGTACATTATTTTTCTCAAAGGGTTGTTGTAAGCAAAGGTTTTTGAAAATTGAAAAGCACACAAATATGAGAGGTTATTTAGTGGTAGTAGTGGTAATAGTAGTGGTAGAGGGAATAACAATAATTTTAACAACCAAAAAAATGACAGTATGATATTATAGCCAGAAGGTTGGTCTTAGAGTCAGAAAGAACTAGGGTAAGTCCTACATGTATTACATATGGTATATGTGACTATGTACAAGTTACAACCTCTTGATGTTCTTGAGATCTCTGTAAATTACAGAAGAGTTCTTGATCTATGGGAATGAAAGGAAGATTCCATACTGGAATTCCACACACTGATGAAAACACGTGCCCAGACTCAAAAATATCCATTTTAACATTCAACCCTACCCCAACATACACAGTAATGTTGCCTTCATCTATGGTTCCTGTTGTCAGGTAATAGGAGAGCACATTTTACAAATACCATCTGAATCAATTAGTGTGGTGTGCCTTACCGGTATCTTCA
The DNA here is from genome assembly GCF_027887165.1 of Monodelphis domestica. Taxonomy (NCBI): domain Eukaryota; kingdom Metazoa; phylum Chordata; class Mammalia; order Didelphimorphia; family Didelphidae; genus Monodelphis; species Monodelphis domestica. The sequence continues at coordinate 60,490,050 of NC_077227.1, forward strand.
TCTAGCATGTCGTAACAGTTTTTGAATCCATTGTAAATTTAGCTAACAACTCATCTTCTGATGCCTCACTGAAGTGTTTGGAGGCAACCCTGGGCTTGTAAAGGCTCTGAGTACAAGACCAGGGATGGATGATGACTTGTGGTGTCTGAGGACCAGTCTAGCTAAGAGATCATCACCAAAAGATAGTCAAGAGGTGATGATTTTTATTCTGACACAGTAACACATGAAAGACTTGATCCAAGCACTGGAGTTGATCCTCACACCAATGAAATCATGGATGCTTAAGAAATGAAAGCACATAACTATTTCTTGGCAGGGTTCAGATCTGTGATTTCATCAGTATAGGGAACACCCAGAGAGAATGTGATCTTTACCACTTGAAGTATATGGCAATTTTATCTTTACAGCTTTGGAGACTTGGAACCAGGAGGGACCTCAAAGAACATTTAGCTCAACTCCTTCATTTTATAAATGGTGAAAAATGTATACTAGAAAACTAGTAATAGTATTGAGTACAAGTAAGTTGGACAGGTTCTCATAGCTAGTGTCAAGATTGAGATGTGACCCCAGCTTTTCTGAATCCAATTCTATCAATGTTATGAAGATAATTTTTTAATTATTTTTACTTATATATTTACATTAGCAAACGTGACCTTGTTTTCTTTTTAGGAAATCTATAACATATGGAAAACAAGTAATTTCCATGTAGAAAAAAAAGAAATATCAAAGAAACCATATAATTTTAGGTCTTAGTGACCATTTACAAATGATGAAACTGAGGTACAGAGAGGTAAAGTTATTAGGTCATCCATTTCGTCTCCCAATTTCTACTCAGAACTCATTTTATAATGTAGTACCTCCAGAAATGTTTGTTTATTTGTCTGTTTTTCTCCTCTAGAAGCCTGACATTTCTGGGAGGCTAAATACTAAATTACATAAAAAAGATTAAGCCAGAAAAAAAATAATGTCACTTATTAGACAACTTCATCTCCCAGAGCAGTGTCATCTTATAAGGCTCTGAGCAGCTTGAAAATCCTATGGAGGGGTAGCAAGTTAAAAAGTAAAAATGGAAGCAAAAGGGTCAAGGTAAATAAAGACTATATCCACACAGGCCTGTAAACAAAGAAAAGATTTTATTGATTGAGAATCCATTAATTCAGAATTTGTCTTAGTTCAGACAGACCTTAGCTGAAGGTAGTGTTTTTACTATTTTTACTGGAGAAGAAAGTGTTAAATTTAATTGTAGTTGGACTTAAATATATCAATTTGTGGTCACCAGGGATTTAATTTCTATATCCCAAAATGAATTACTAAAGTAAATGGAATTTATGGTAGTTTATTTACAATAGAATCCAAGATATTAAGGAAGTGAGAAAAGGTTAGAGAGGGAGAGAGAGCTCTGGCTTCCTCAGAGCCAGGTAGAAATTCTAAGGCCCTAATCAGGGAAAAGAGTCTGAAGACAATGGACCTTTCTCGGAGGTTTACACCTCCAGAAAGGCAGGGTCACTAAGTCAGCCTTTCACTCACCAATGGTGACCATCTAAAAGAAAGCAGTCTGAGGTCTCTTGAACAAGCTCCTCCAGGGGTCCAGTTCCACAGCCAAGTGTCTTCACTACAAGTCTGTGCGTCTGTCTTCCAGTTTCTCCTCAAGTGTCTGTCATCCAGTCTCCTCTCTGAGTGACTGTTCTTCACTCCAAGCTGGATAGACTGATCCTCCAGTCCAACTCTGAGTCAGAGTTCTTTGATCTGTATTGAATCGAATATATCCCTCTGACCTCCGTGGTCCTCTTTTTAAAGATCTTTTCCCCTTGTGTTAACTCCCCTAAATTTCACTTCTACCAATCACAGCAGACGCTCCTCTCCAGGACTGCCCACTCTTTAGTTCACACCTTCCTTGGATAGATTATACCTTTTTTGGTTATATCATACCTTTTGTAGTTAGTTCACATCTTTAGTAGTTAGTTCGCACCTTTTTGTGATTAAAATGGGTAGATCTACTTCAAATACTGAGTTTATACTTTTTGTAGATTAAAATGGGTAGATCTACTGCAAATACTGAGTTACCACCTTTTGAGGATTAAAATCTATAAATAGACTGGGGATTAAAATTCAATCTTCCCAATAAAGGAAGAGCTAAGTACCTTCATTGTTACAATCAGGAGATTGATAAATCCAATCTTCACAAAAGGAAGGTTTGCTAAGTCAATGAATGGTATGAGAAATGTGGTGATGCTACTAAGATGAAGATTTGGTAAATACCTTGCTAGCACCCAGCTAGACTAATATCAAGGTTTTTCATTCAGGCAGGTTCCTTATGGACTCCCAATTAAGCAATCCTGGGTTGGCCCAGTTGGAATTTCTGTATGTAGTCAGAAATAACAAGACAATATTTATTTTCCAAATATTCTAAGACTCATGTTTTCCACTGACTCAGACCACCCTTCTCAATAATTAGTATGGTTTTATTGTAATGAGTATGCATCTAGGGAATATGTATGCATATAAATAATGGCTAGCATAAATGATTTTCACCAGGGTCATAATCAATAAATGGTCCCTTTCATAAGGATTTGGACATTTAAAAAATCATAAAGAATTTCTAAATGAAAGATTCAACAACAAATATTTGTTAAAATCCTATTGTGTTAAGATACTCTGCTGCAGTATTCTGAGTCTTGTATCCAACTAGAACCCAGGGTCTTGACCTTCAAGGAGTATGCAGTCTAAGCAGGGAAAGGAGACCATAAATACATAAAAAGTAAATAATGACACAAGAGAGATAACAAATCTGTAACACAATACAATAAAATCCTGCAACATGGGGTAGAAGGGTGTCACCAGTGATTAATTGTTCAACAAAAAATTTTGGCAATAGGTTTTAGAACATTTCTTAAAATTTTTATTTCTTTATTTTGATGATTTTTGAGTATTTCTTTATTTTGAATCTTTATTGAGTTTGGTGATGTTATAGACCTTACAAGAAAGGCTTCCTAAATGAAAATCACTTTACTAAGTTTGGTCCCAAATCTTGCCATTGTGGCCAGTGCCACAATACCTTTGATATCCTTCTCTCTATTCACACAACTACCACCCTGGTTTAAGACCTCATCACTTCTCTCCCAGACTACCACAGTAGCCTCCTACTTGGGTTTTTAGCCTCAAGTTTCTCCCTTCTCCAGTCAACCTTCCAGCCTATCAATCAATCAATCAATCAACTAACCAGCCAACCAATTACTAAGAATTTGTTAAGAGTTTATGATGCCAAAGAGATCAAAGATAGGGAGAAAGAGCCTACTTGTACAAAAATATTTATAACAGCTCTTTTTGTGGTGGCAAAGAAATGAAAACTGAAGGGATGTTCATCAATTAGGGAATGACTGAACAAGTTGTGGTGTATGATTATAATGGATTACAATTGTGTGATAAGAAACAAACAAGATGATCACAAAAATTATGGAAAGATTTAAATGAGGTGATGCGAAATGAGCAGAACCAGAAGATTGTACACAGAAATGACAATAATATATGACGATCAACTGTGAGTGACTAAGCAGCAAGGCAAGGATATAGGACAACTCCAAGAGACTCAGGGTGAAAAAGACTATCCATCACTATAGAAAGAACTGAAGGAGGCTGAAAGCATAGTATTCTTCCTTTTATTTCCTCCTTGAATTTTTCACTAATTTAAGTAATGCATATATCCTTTCAGAACTTGATGAACATGGAAATATGTATTACTTGATAACGTGTACAACCTACATCATGTTACCTGCTATCTTGGGATGGGGAAGGGATAGGATGGAGAGAGAGAACTTAAATCACAGAATGTCAGAAACAATCATTAAAAATTTTATGGACATATAAAAAATTTAAAAATTAAAAAAAGAACTGACTATACTGTGTGCTAAGAAATTTTACTGGAGAGAAAAAGCAAAAGCAAAAACAATCCCTGCACTCAAAGAGCTAACATTCTTCGTTGCCAAAGTGATTTTCCAGAAGTACAGGTCTAACCTCTATAAACTGCAATGGTTATTGAATCCATCTAGGATTAAATGTGAAGTCCTTTCTTTGGCATTAATATTTCCCAACATGGTTCTTTGCCACCTTGTCAATTTTCTTATATGTGACTCCTTCAAACACTCCATGGTCTAGCTATATTGACTGAGACATTTGTTGGTTCTCAAACAGGATACCTCATTTCTGTGTATTGCAGCAGCTATCCCCCATGCCAAGAACGCAACCTGTTTTTCACTTCTACCTCTTGGAAACCCTGGATTTATTTGTAATTGGGCTCAAGAACCACCTTTTGCATGAGATCTCTTCTTGCTTCATTTAACTATTAGCAGCCTCTTCTTCATTCTCCCTTCCCCAGCAGTGTTATTCTGTGCTGTTTTGTGTAAACCTAGATATGCATAGGTTGATTCCCCCATTAGAATGTAGGTTCAGGGGCAGAGACTTCACTTTTGTCTTTGCATTCTCAGTTTGTAGCACAGTTCTGGGCACATAGCAGGCACTTGGCAAATGATTATTGATCATTAGGTTGATTTGCTACAGAGGTATAACTATGGCATGACAATAAGGGCTTTGACCAGGGAATCAAAAATAAGGGTCCTCTGTACACCTAATAATAATAGTAGCTAGCATTTATATAGTGCCAGGTGCTGTGCTAGGTGCTTTACAAATATCGTCTCATTTGATCTTCAAAACAAGCTTGTGAGGGAAGTACTATTTTTACCTCCATTTTACAGATAAAGAAACTGAGGCTAATAGAAGTTAAGTGGTTTGCTTAGGGTCATGTAGCTATAAACAGTCTGAGGCTACATTTGAACTCAGGTTAGTGCTCTGTCCACAGTGCTGCCTATCTGCCTTGTCTCATGGTCTTCTGCCAGTTCCATACTTCTTTCCTCCAAATCTACTCCTATTCCTTCAGCCAGTCCCTGCCCCACCACTCATAACGACTGTGTATGCTTCTCCCAGAGACTGTCAGCTCAAAAAAGATGACATTGACCTTGCTTTCTCCCATCAACCCTCACTATTCTTCCCTTGCTTGCCACTTCCCCATCAGGATTATTGTCTGTAGTATAGGGACACAGGTCATACTTTTTGGTGGATGGACCAGCCCTTGAAGAGATGGCTATGAAGAATTCATGACTGTCATAAACAACATCCCTATTATGAATTTGAAGTCTAGTACCGCCATCTTGGAGTTGGGATCCAGATGTGGGATTGGATGGATGCCTTCCCCAACAAAGCCTTTCTTGGCTCCTTTCCCAATGGTAGGCTCATCAGAGGTAGCCTTGCTCTAGGTCCCTAGGTCCTCTTTACCTGACCCTACATGTGTTGCAGGTCCCAGAATTCTTAGTGGAGAATCTACATGGCAGCACTGATTATATAAATGGGGGGGTGGCATTTTCAAGTCCCCAATTTTTGGACAAATCTGGCCCCATTCTCCTGTGGGTGCTAAGCACCCAGAATTATACAATGGCATGGAGGGGCACCAGGCAAGTGATTAAGAAGAAGCTGCTATTATCCCTTCCTTTCTAAAGCCTGAACTACACATCCACAATTCCCCCCATTCCTTTCATTGTCATTCAGGCAACTCTCTGCCAAGGAACTGTGCCCCTCCCCTCACACAAGGACATGGTAGCTCACACGTGCGTGCACACACACACAGAGTCTTCAGGCTGCACATTGTCCCTTATGGACCTCTCCTCTCCTCTAGTTACTTCCTGACACATTGCCACCTGCTGATGTTTGTAATATTTATGCTTTCTTTGTTCTGCTGAATAGTATTTCACCTGTGTAAAAATGTCCTGTAGCTTGATGGAAGAGGGGCGGACAGAGCAGGCAGAGTGCTTTGCCCTGGGCTCCATTCCCCTACAGGGAGGAGAGCCTGGGCTCCAAGGGCCTCTCAAAATACTTTCCATTTCTGGTTTTTGTAGATGCCTCAGGGAAAGTCACAGTCAAAGACTGAATCCAGGTCACTAAGCATCACCATCTTCAATCCCCAGGCCCAGGTTGCAGGCTACAGCCCTGCAATGAAAATAAACATCCCATGGTTACAGCTGGCCTTGGCCAGGGCAACAGCAACCATGCCCAGGCAGAGGAAAAAGCCTGTCTTCCCCGCCACCAGGCCAGCTCCCCAGAGCGGCCTTGCCCTCCAGAATCTGGCTGACTCAGTGGAACAGGGATGCTTTCGTGACCTTTCCCTTGATTTTCCTGGAACGAATCACTGTGCTGTTGGGCTGAAGGGAGAAGGAGGAAACATGCCTCCAGCTGCAGACAGGCTATGCCAGCTGCTTTACTGCCACATGGCACAAGTTCAAACCCTAGTGTATCACCCCACTAACTTCGACACTGCTGGGTTGGGTTTTTTTTTTTTTCCATCTAGTGACTCCTGGACTGTTCCTTCCCCAGTTTCCCTTGCCAGTCATAAACCTCCCAGTGAAGGAGGGAGACTCCAAGAGGACAGATCTTCATGGGCCTCACTGCCGACCTTCTGGTTGATTCCCAAAGGGAATGTTGAGGAGTGGCCGGAGCCAATCTCTGCTGTTTGCTCCCTGGATCTTAACCCTGTGGTGGCTGGAGTCTCTAGATGCCAGAGCTGAAGTAGTCACAGTCCCAAGACTCAACCTCACTGGGAGTTTGTTGAATCATGGGTTGGGCTGGATGGAAAAGTGGAAGAGGGCAGGTTTGAGCTGAAATCCCTTCGAGCTTTCTTACTGAAAGCAAAGGAGCCAAAAAATTAATAACAACGGTGAACAGGCAGAGCTTACGAAAAATGTGTCTTTTATGGATCGAGCTATTAAAAGTCCACTTAGGAGCCTGACAATTGGCTGAGATTTGTTTCACTGTCTGCCTGTTTGGAAAGGAATTCTTTGCTTTGGTCTTTGAAGGGAAAGTTCACTCTGGTGACTTCACCTCAATGATTTTTAAAGGTTTTAAGGGGTTTCTGACATCTTTATGCTCATATTTTAGTGAGTTCTCATCTGTATAGATCTCAGCTTACATCAGGGGTCAGTTCCAAGGACCAGTCATATTTCATGGATTTCACAGGCTTTGCCATATTGGAAACAAGAAACTGCCTGGTGCATAGGAACCATTAAAAACAAATGTTATGTGTTTTCATTCTCTCTCACCTGCCAAGATGTTTCCTTGATGGGTTTGGCCAAGAAAACCATTACAGATGAAGATTAGATTAAAATAAATTGATTTAGAAGTGACACAAAGCCTTCTCTGGAGAGGCCAATATATTTTATACATGAGGATGACATGCATGGAAATGAGATACTACAAGAAGAGGAAAGGAAGGGTCGCCCCTGGTGCGTGGAGCCTTTGGAGATCCAGGACACTCAGAGGTTTAGGGGCCAGGTGAGTTAGCCCACACTGGGGGAGCATTTCCATTGGAACTTGCCCTCAGGGGAAAGGCCAATGGGAATGTTTCCTCAGGCCATGAAGGCATCTGTCTGATCTGCATTTGAACAAGAAGGCCTGAATAAGAGAGAGAGCCTGGGATTTTGAGTCAGGAGAGATGGGTTTTAGACCTAATCCTGCAGCTAATTTACTGTAGGATGTCATAAGTAACATAAGCTTTCCAGGCTTCAGTTTTCTCACATGTAGAAGAAAGATGTTGAAAATTATTCACAGAATTGTCATGAGGAATGCATGAGAAAATTTAGAACTTGAAGGGACCAGAGAGATTGTCTAATCCAACCCCTTCATGTTACTGAGGTCCAGAGAGGTTATGTGAATTGCCCTCCTAATAAGCCTTGAGCTATTCACCTCTCCAAACTATTCTCTACCCACCTTCCTAGGTGATTTTAATGCTGGTCTCACTTGACAGTTCTATAAACTTCAATGGCTCCCTACTTCCTCTAAGTTCAAATACAATTGCTTCTCACTGGAATTAAAAGCCTTTCAACAACTGGCTCAGACTCACCTTTCCAGCCTTAAACTTGATCCCTCTTTATGCGTTCTTGGCTTTTTCCTGTCCCTTGTATAAGCATGCCATCTCCAGTCTCAATTCTTTTTCCAGGCAGTGATCCATTCCAGAATGCCATCCCTTCTTGTGTCTACTTCTTAGAATCTCAAGCTTCTTTCAAAGATCAGCTTGGATGTTTCTTTCTACATGAATCCTTTCCTCATCTCCCTAACTACTTGTCTTTCTAGCATGGTATAGCACATAGTAGGCACTTTAAAAATTGCTTATTGTGATTCATTGTCTCTCCACCCCCTGTCCCCTCTATGTGGTAGATACCAATGCATGGAAAGGTGCTCTCTGTATGTCAGTCCATCAACAGGTAAGAGGAGGAAAAAGAAGTAAAGTCTTTTAATTAAATATACTTCCTTGGTATTGCATGCACCTTCTATCTCTAAATACAGCTCATATAAAGTTACCAACGCTTATGGGTTTGACTTGAGCCCTAGAGGGTTTAAGGCCCTTGAGTTACCTACTAAAATAATCAAAAATTCTAGATGGTTTCAAAGGAGACATGTCATTGGAATCCAGGCTTGCCAAGGGCAGGTTCTTGCTCAGTGACTTCTGTCTAGTGAGCTGTGGAGAGGTCTTGGAGTTTTGCAAGAGGTCCATGAATTCATGTGGGTAGCAAACTTTATTTCAACAAAATTGCTACTAATATCATATGGGAGGGGCCACAAAATGATGTTTTAATTAAGAAGGAGGTCTCCTATTTGGAAAATTAGGGACGTGTTGAAAAGAATTTTGGATTTGAAGTCAGAAGAGCCATGTTGGAAACAGCATCAATTAAGCAGTTTTTACTTGTGTGACCTTAGATAGGTAAAGTAGTCTCTTTGGGTTCTAGGTAACTCAGCTTTAAAATGAGAGGTTTGCATTCAACCAGGGTTCTATGGATGGATTCCAAAGGCCCATGAAATTGGATTGGCTCTCAGTTTATTCAAGGTCCAACATTGGAAAGTGCCAAGAGTGTCGTCTCATTTTTTCCAATATACCATCGTTTCTTTAATAGATCTTTTGGTCTCAAGATCCCATGATCCCTCTTAACTATATAACAATTATTTTCAGAATGTCCTAACAATGCCCTAGATGTTAATATCAATCTGATCTACTTAAAAAATTTTTGTTTTTTTTGATAAACACTTACCTTCTGTCTTGGAATCAATACAGTGTATTGGTTCCAAAGTAGAAGAGTGGTAAGGGCGAGGCAGTGGGGGTTATGTGATTGGGCCAGGGTCACACAGCTAGGAAGTGTCAGAGATCAGATTTGAAACCAGGACCTTATGTCTCTAGACCTAGCCCTCTATCCAGGGAGTCACCTATCTGTCCCCCACCCCAATTATTTTTTTAAAACCCTTGTTCTGTCTTATAATCAATTTTATATATTGGTTCCAAGGTAGAAGACTAGTAAGGGCTAGGCAATGGGGGTTAAGTGACTTGCTCAGGGTCACACAGCTGGGAATTGTCTGAGGCCATATTTAAACCCAGGACCTTCCATTACTAGCCCTGGTTCTCAATCCACTGAGCCACCCAGCTGCCCCTCCCATTTATTTTTATTAAAAAATATTTGGGGTGCTGGGAAAAGGATTTGCATAGACCTCTCATTCTTCAGGAACAGTCCCTTCAATGACCCACAATCTACCAGAAAACTATTTATATGAATTTGATAAAATATACTCTCCACATGCACATTTGTGTTCCTATATATAAAGTTGCCAGAGGAATGTTTGTTCCTTCAGGGCACAGAATTTTAATATATTGTTTGAAGCGGCCTGACATGGTACAAATGAACAATTAAGAAGTGCTAAAAAATACTACTTGTCACAACTGACTCAGCTTGGAAACTCTCTGGGCCTTTGCACATTGGCTCCTTCTGCCAAAAGACTGGAGGGTGATGAGTGGTATTCTTGAGGGATTTTATTTGATTTTATATTTTTCTTATACATATTCACTGTACCATCCCTGGAAGGGAGAAGAGACTCTAGGAGTTCCATTTACAGGTGAGGAAAGGGAATAATAGAGAAGTTAAATGACTTCTTACAAGCCTATCAGTAGCTAACCGCAGCCTTGAACCGAGGAGCTGGTGAGTCCTCCTGCAGGGACCACAGCAAGAGAGGAGTCAACCCTTTGAGATGTGAAAGTGGGAGGATTTAAATTAATCTTGCGTTGACACACCCAGACCATGTGCAGCTTGGTGCCTCCCTCCTGCCAAACTCCTGCTGGTTCTGTCATCATCCTGGATTTCAGTTTCTATCTTCTTCCCCAAAAACACAGCTTGGTGTTGAAAGATGCCTTTGGTGGAGCTCAGAGACTGCTGAAGTGGCAGTATTGGAACTTCCTGCATATGGCCTGGCTTTTCAGAGAGGCTTTTATACTCCGTTTTCTTCCTCACGTCATCTTGTTCAAAGTCTCCTGCACAGAAAGTCCTGAAAGTTCTCTTGAACCTGGGCCCTTTGAGGATTCTTGATTTCCAAGGTAGATGAAACGCCTCCTTCTTTCCCTCTCAATGAGTTCTTCCACTGGGATCCTCCCTATTGAGAGGACCATGACTTCTCTCTCAGAGGTATGATTTCTCCCACAAAGAAGTTTCTGTGTAGAGGTTTGCTTCCTCAGCAGTGTCGGATCAATGGACATTAGAGCCATGGTCTACTCCTTTTTTCTCTGTATTTAACAATTTCATTTTATTTTATTTTTAAAACATATTATATTCCCAATTATTATAACAACTTTCAAAATACCTTTTCTGGGATTATAAGATTCAAATTGTCTCCCTCCCTTTCCTTCCCCCTCCCAGAGATAGCAAGAAATTTAATCTGGGTTAGATATAATTATGGAAAACAGTTTCACATTGGTCATTGTAGTGAGAAAATGCGCAGAAAAAACCAAAACCTCATAGTTAAAACACAAATGGACTAAAGTGAAAAAGAATGTGCTTTGATATTCATTCTGATTTCAACAGTTTATTCTCCGGAGGTAAATGGCATTCTTTGTCCTAAATTCTTCAGAATTGTCCTGGGTCATTGTATGACTGAGAATAGCTAAACTCTCACAGTTGGTCATTGTACAATATCGCTGTTACTGTGTACAATATTCTCCCGGTTCTCCTTAATTCACTCTGCATCAGTTTATGTAGGTCTTTTTAGTTGTTTCTGAAATCATCCTGTTCATCAATTCTTATAGCTCAATAGTATTCCATTATCATCATAAACCAAATGTGTTCAGTCATTTCCCAATTGTTGGGCATCCCCTCAATTCCCCATTCTTTGCCACCACAAAAAGAGCTGCATTAAATATTTTTGTACAAGAAAGTCCTCCTCCCTCCTTAAAAAAATTTTTTTTATCTCTTTGAGATACAGATCTAGTAGCAGTTCGCGGTACTCTTCTGTTCCAGCTTAGCTACTCCCAGGATTGGTCATGTCCTTGATCTTGCCATTTTCTACAAATCTATGTCCAAGTACTCCAAAATTCTTCTAGGATTCTGAATTTACCCCTGGTGCTGGAATTCCTACTTACAACTCTGTTGTATACCACAGGGTCATAGACATAGAGCTAGAAATGACCTTTGGGAATATTTAGTCCAACCCTTTCATTTTCCAGATGAAGGAGCATGCCTAAACTCACCTACGTAGGATTTGAATCCATGCCTTCTTAGCCCAAACCAGCATATTCCACTCCACATCTCACCCCACCTCCCACCTTAGAGTAAGTCACTAGAGTACAATTTAATAAGCTACATCCTTGTTTGCAAACAGAGGCCCTGAGGATCAAAGCTAAAAGAAGCCTTTGTTCACTCAGTGTTGGTCTGTGCATTTTAAAATATCAACATTTTAATAGCTTCAATGGTTCTTTAATCCAATTTCATCTCATCTAAACCTTCTTCTTGCCTCCTCAAACAGGCCATATGTAAAGTCAGATGAAAGGAAAAATAAATTACCTTGAACTCAAAGTAAGGCCCAGAGAACTAGGAGGAGCCTAGAGCTGGCATCAACCATTTAACAGGTCCTGAGTCCAGCTTGGCCAAAGAGCCCTGGAGGACTGTTGGGGGTTGTGGGACAGAAATTCTAATACTTGATAATCAAGAGCAGATCAGAGTCTCTGGCCCTACAATGTGTATCACCAAATTAGGGATACTCAGAGGCAATAATTTTTAAAGGGAAGGGATATCACCATTCATTTAATGGAAAAATCAGGGAATGTGTATTACATGGAAATATAATTTTTTCTCTTGAGTCCTTTCTCCTAAAACTCAAACCACACCCTGCTCCCATCCCAAAAGCTTTCTCTGCTTTTCTTCAAATCTTACCTATTTTTTGAGGCTAATTTCAAATGGGATTGCTCAGTGGATTTGAAGTAAGGAGGTATGCTACTTATCACCTCAGAGACCTTGAACAAATCACTTAACCTATGTAGGTCTCAGGTTTTTTTTTTCATAATTCATAATTAAAGTGAAGGTTTAAGCTAGATGATTTCTGCATCCCTTCAAGGGATAAAAACCTATGCTCCAAAATCTCAGCTCCTCCACAAAGTCTGAGATAGCTGATGGATAGAGTGCTGGATTTGGAGTCTGGAAGAACTGAGTTCAAATTCAGCTTCAGATATTTACTAGCTGTGTGATCCTGAGAAAACTCACTTACCCTCTTTCTGCCTCAATTTCCTCAACTGTAAAATGGCAATAATAATAGCACCTATCTCCTGGGGCAGATGATATTTATAAAGCTTGGCACAGTACCTACTTAAATGCATATTCCCTTCCACCATAAATCCAGCTCATTTTGATCAAATGAAATAGTGAAAGAAAAATACTTTGTGACTATGCCATATTGCTATCTAAATGCCTGATTTTTATAAATCTGGTTGGTGTGATAAAAATTTTGGTCCCAATAACCTTCAAAGACAAACTACTGAGGTGTGATGTGCATTGGTGGCAAGGAAACCTGTTATTGATGAAATTACTGATCGCTGAAGCACTGTATTATTTATTACAATCAATGTAATAATAATCTTGGGCTACTCATGGGACTTGGCTAGGACCAGAGTTTACCTAATTATATCCTCTTCTCTAATACGAATCAATTGTTCTCATGTGTTGTCTTCCTGCCCAGGCCATGCAATCTTTGTCTTCTCACACAAAGATATCCATTGCTGGCCATTGCTGGGATAGTGTTCTGCTGGGGAGGGTCTGAAAATTGCCTTTAAGGCCAATTATGCAGGACATGTCATCAATCAAATCTCTTAACAGGCATTTATAAAACACCTACTTCAGAGCCAGGCAGGGATACAAAATTAAAATAAAACAAAATAATACATTGAAACGGATCCTGCCCTCAAGAAGTTTACATTCTATTTGATGAAACAATATGTATATGTATAACAATATACAAAGTACATAATATATGGATATATGCTAAATGCAAAATAATTTAGGAATAGAGAGGAGGAGGCATTGTGAGTGGGGGAAGGGAGGGTCAGCATAGTGTTTCTAGAGAAAAGATTGGAAGTATCTGAAGAGGTCTAGAGGGAGTATATTCTAGGTATTAAAAGATAGCCCCTGGGGGCAGCTGGGTTTCTCAGTGGGTTGAGTGCCAGCCCAAAGATGGGAGGTCCTTGGTTCAAATCTGGCCTCAGACACTTCCCAGCTGTATGACTCTGGGCAAGTCACTTAATTCCATTTGCCTAGCCCTTACCACTCTTCTGCCTTGGAACTATACGTAGTATTGATTCTAAGATGGAAGACAAGGGTTAAAAAAAAAAAAGATAGCCTCTGCAAAGGTATTAGAAGCGAAGGAAATAAGCATTTATTTATTAAGTACTTGCTATGTGCCAGGCATTAGGTTAATCACTTTATAATTATTATCTCATTTGATCTTCGAAATAAACCTGTGAGATAGGTACTGCCATTATCCCCATTTTGCTATTGAGGAAACTGAGGCAAATAGATGTTAAGTGAATTACCTAGAGTTACACAGTTAATAAGTATGTAGGATTGCCTTTGAACTCAGATCTTCCTGGCTCAAGACCCAAGGCTAAGGCCCTGAATTAGAGTGATGACCCTGGGAGAAGAAAGAGGATGGATGTTTCAGGTTATAGATCCTACCTTAGATGTCTGTACTTCATTCAAGGAACTCTGGAAAAGATGATAGGCACGCTGTTGGAGCACCTAAATAAAATTATAATCAAGGTAGGGTAATTTGGACCTTTATTGCAGTACAAATAATAGCTAGTGCTTCAGTGGATAGAGAGCTGGACCTGGAGTCAGAAAGACCTAGGTTCAAGTCTGACCACAAGACACTTAGCTTTGGAACTAAGGGAAAGTCACTTAATGCCTGTTTGTTGAGTTTCCAGATCTGTAAAATGAGGATAATAAGAGAACCTACTTCCCAGGGTTGTTGTGAGGCTCAAATAAAATAATAATTGTGAAGTACTTAGCACAATGCATGATGGCTCCCAATAGGTGCTTAATAAATGGGTGTTCCCTTTCTCTTCTCCTGAAATCTAGAAGATGTCCATGGCCCTTTCAAGCTCCCGACAGTGCAGAAACAACTTTTCTTAGCATCTGGTTAGCAATGATAACTGGTTCAGTTATTGGCATTGGCAGTTTCAGGCAATTCTTACCTCCTTCTCATTCAGCCGCTGTGCATTGGGTGCCCTCTTCTCCTCCCTTTACCATGTCCTGCAGTTCATCTCATAATACTGCTAGTTATAGTTCTTTTCCCAACTCTCATCCCTGGAGGTACAACAGTCAGAGACACAAACAACAGTCCATGGGGGGGGGGGCAGAAACCACAGCCAAGCTATCACATTCTGTACTTGTCCCTCAGAGAAGATGGACTGACCTAACCTAGGCATATAAGCAGTGGAAGATGTCGATATTTGTCTTGATTGCCTCCTTTTCTCCTACATTAACTATGAGTAAAACCCCTAAAACTTATGTCTGGGATCTGAATCAGAGCTAGTCTCTTCTGCCTTTTCACTATTCCTAACAGCAATTCACTTTTATAAAAATCATAAAGTTTGCATAGAGCTTTACAAACATTATCTCTTTTGATCCTTGAAACAGCCCCTTGAGGAAAGTGCTAGTTTCACTCCCACTTTACAGGTGAGAAAACTGAGACCCAGGGATGGAAGCAACTTACCCAGGGTCACATGTTCATTTTTCAAGGTGGGATTTGAATAGGGGTTTTCCTGACTCCAAGCCCAGTGTCCTGGCCACTATACTAGCTAGTTGCCTAATCTCTTCTCTCAGTCATCACCAAGTTTGCATTCTACAAAGCCCTTCCTTTGAATCGCAAAACCTTTTTGATTTTCAAGAGTTCTCCATGGAAAGAAAAATGCTCCTGGCAGAAGGAATAATATTAAAACTATGATTTGAAATTTACATAGGCTTTAATGTTTGCAAAACACTTTATGTACATTATTACATTTGATCATCGCAACAACCCAGCATGAAGAGCCATAACAAGAGTGGGATAATTGAGGCTTTCTTGTTGGAAACTGATATTTAGATGGTGCAAGAATTTTAAATAATGTTTTTAAAAGTTGTAAATTTTTGAAGTTTATTACCTTTACATATTAACATCATTGTACTCATTTGATAGCATAGTCACCAGCAGCAAGAATTATTAATGCGACTGGAAAACTACCAGATGGCACACTTCCTATACTGCTTGTAGACCAGGTCACCTCTTCTCTGGATGGTGGCTTCAGAAGCAGTGGATTTGCCATGTCTTTGATCTTTCTTTTCTCCCTGTGAAAGGGACTGATGTGAAGGTGTTGCAAGTAAAGTTTATCCTAAGTTCTATTTCTACAGGTGCACATAGTGAAAATTTAGGGCACATGTTCTACCCCCTGGACCCTGCCCAGGATCTGGAAAATCTGCATAAAGTTTTTTTAGCTCTGAGGCAGATAGTGGATTGAGAGCCAGGCCTAGAGTTGGGAAGTCTTGGGTTCAAATCTAACCCCAGTAACTTTCTAGCTGTGTGACCCTGCGAAAGTCACTTAACCCCCATTACTGTCTAGCCCTTCCTGCTCTTCTGCTTTGGAACCATTACTTAGTACTGATTCTCAGATAGTTTAAAAAATATTTTTTTGGCCCTCCCTTCATACTAGAGAAGAAGTCTGAATTTTTTCTCTTTCTTTTATGGGATGTTTAGAGTACCTTGTATGCATTTATGAATTAATAAACGAACATATCTCTACATTTTTCTGCTTTGTGTGTTGTCTGCTAATGTTTACATTTTTTTGCAAACTTTAACTTTTTACTAAGTTTAATTTAAAAAAGAAATTATATATATGTATGGTGCTATAAATATATTGATATCATGTAATACACACATTTTATACATTTCTGAATTTCTAAATGTTTTCTATGTCATCTTCTGGTCTTTGTATGCTATCTGCACCATTGTTTGCAGCTTCTGCAGAATTCACCCCAAATTCCTATTTAATTTCTTATGCCAGTGACCCATGACATATGGAAATCATGATGGAGAAAGTCCTGATGTGGCACAGAAATCTGTACTTGCCTTTGGTCCTGAAATGAGTAGTGATGGCTAACAGGCAGAAGGTTTCCTAAGCTATAAACAAATAATCTGAGCCTCAGTAGGTCAAGGGACTTAGGTAGCTAGTGAATATCGCAGGTCTGACTTTAACCCACACTTCCCTGATGCATTGCTCTTCCAATACATCCTGTGGCCTCTTCCTAATATAAATCAGTATCTGCTAACATTTCAGTGGAAGATTAAATGACAGCCAGTTGAGAACAAGACCTTGTGGGCACGGACACTTTAGGGAAAGAACACGAGGGAGGGGGAAACACTGGGAGAGGACAGAAAAAGAGGGCAGAAGATGCCAAAGAAACACTCCACCTGCTTGCCAGCTTTGCCAAGGGCAGGCCATGCCCTGCCAGATTGACATTGGACAGGCCTGCTAGGAAGATGGATTCCAAAATCCATCTTCAGCTCCATCAGTCCCTTCATCCAGATTTCCTGCTATGGCCCTGTCTCATCTCGCATGAAATGCCCCCATAAAATTCCTGGAGAGCCTTCCAGGCCATATGCTGATCTTCTGCTCACATGTCAAAAGCGGTGCCACTAATAATCCCCTGGGTTTGCCTCCATATGTGTGATCCTCTCTTCTGACTTGTGGATTGGCAGCTGGGGCATCCGTGCGCCTGGGTCTGGCTGATGGCTGCCTGGCAAGCCTCCTTACCACCCCCACAGTTTGGAATGGAATGGAAGGGTGGAGGATTAGGGCAAAAGATGGCAAGGGAGAGTCTCTTACTTCAGTAGAAAATATACCTTTGTTCTTGAGAGCCTTTTGAGGGGCTGAGTGGAAAGAATGTATTTTCGGTTTTTTTGTTTTTTTGCTTCTGCACCTGAGAAATGAGGGTGTGTTAATATTCTCCAAGATTTTGTGGCCCCCACAGCTGTGCAGGCCAAGGTCCATGCCTCCTTGCTCATCGACTGGTTTACAGTTTGTTGTGGGGGAAATGAGCCTTATTCTTTGCTGGCATCTTTACATCTTGCTCTAGGGGAAAGTCAAACCACTTCTCCTATTCCAGAGCTTCCTATAGTGGTTGCTGTAGCAACAGTGACATGAATGAAATGGAAAGATTCAATCAATTTCCATAGACCAGAGGGCTAGTTAGCCAGGTTTTTCTGCGACAGATACTTGCTATGTTAAAAGTGTGATCCTGAAGGGAAGTCCTCCTCCTTCCTCTTCGACTAAGTGAAGCCTACACATCCTAGCTACTCAGGTCACTCCCCTTCTCCAAACTGTCATATTTATTTTAAGTTACACTTGCTTTTTCCATGTATTTGGCACATGTCCCCTCTGATAGAGGAAGGTAAGTTCTTTGAGGGCAGGGACTATTATATTTCTTGCCTTTGTCTCTCCAGACCCTGACATGTTTTTGGTGGTGTGATTTGTCCTTCATTAAAAACAAACAAACAAAACCCCCTTACTTTCCATCTTAGAATCAGTATTGAGTTTTATTACCAAGGCAGAAGAATAGTAAGGGCGAGGCAGTTTGGGTTAATAGCTATAAGTGTTTGAGGCAAGATTTGAACCCAGAAAATCCTGTTTCTATGCCTGGTATTCTATTTAGTGAGTCACCTAAGCTGTCTCTTAACAATCTTCATTTTTAAAACCTTTACCCATTTTAGAATCAATATTTAGTATTGGTTCCAACACAGAAAAGCAGTAAGGCTAGGCAAATGGGATTAAATGTCTTGTCCAGAGTCACCCAGTTAGGACATGTCTAAGGTCACATTTGAACTCAGGACATTCTGATTCCAGACCTGGCTCTCTATCCATTGAGCCATCTAGGTTTCCCTTGACCTCCCCTTTTTGTAGGAGACTAATGATTTCACAATGAGTGATATCTTGACTTGCTCATGAATTGAAACTGGCATGTAGTAAGTATTTAAGGCTTGTTGATAATTTTTTTGTTTATTTAATTAATTTAGAATATTTTTCCATGGTTACATGTTTCATGTTCTTTCCCTCCCTTCCTCCTACTCTGCTCCCATAGCTAATGAGCAATTCTATTGGGTTTTACATGTGCCATTGATCAAGACCTATTTCCATATTATTAATATTTACAGTAGGGTGATTGTTTAGAGCCATGATGGCGAACCTATGACACTTGTGTCAGCACTGACACTTGTAGCCATTTTCAATGGCCACATATGGAGAAGTATGGAGCTGTATGCCAATAACATTTTTTTCTCAAAGTGACACACCTCCCGAGTTATGCACATTCTTTTGGCAAATTTTGATACAACAATGTCAAAACGGTTGCCCATCGTTGGTTTAGAGTCTACAGCCCCAATCATATCCCCATTGAACCATGTGATCAAGACTTGCTGATTATTGATTGATTGTAGTTCAGTGGAAGTCCAACCTTCTTCCTGAAATCTTCCACAAAGTTTTCACAAGGAAATTTAGCCTAGCTGCAAAATACAGAAGTCCTCAGGGAGAGATAGAGAGAGTACCAGCATGAACCACTATCACCTCAGCCAAGACATCCCTTTACTTCCTAGTAGAGTCAGCCTAGGACTCTGTAACCTAAACCCCTAAGAATCACAGTAGTCCAGATCCTATAACTTCAACTCTTGGGAAGAAGAAGTCCAATGTCTGTACCACCACCAATGACAGCAACAATTCAAGTCCAACTACCATCATTAAACAGCTAAACTCAAGAGTCCAAAGAATGGGAGTAGTCACCCAAATATTAGGCTTTCTTTAAACAACAACAACAAAAAACCCTTCTCTTTCTTTCTTAGAATTGATACTAAGCATAGGGAAGAGCAATAAGGGCTAGCCCATCGAGGCCAGGTGACTTGCCCAGGGTTCCACAGATAGGAAGTATCTGAGATCATCTTGGATACTATCAATTTGGCTTTCTTCTTTTCTTTTATTTAAATTAGATTGACCAGTACTTTGTCTATTTTATTTGTGTTTTCAAAGTACCAGCTTCTAGTCTTATTTATTAAATCAATAGTTCTTTGACTTTCAATTTTACTAATTTCTTCTTTATTTTTTAGGATCTCTAATTTAGTTTTCATCTGAGGATTTTTAATTTGTTCACTTTCTAGTTTTTTAATTTGCTTGCCCAATTCATTGACCTCTGCTCTCTATAATTTGTTAATATATGAACTCAAGGATAGAAATTTCCCCCTGAGTACTGCTTTTGCTGCATCCCATAGATTTTGAAAGGATGTCTCATCCCATAGATTTTGAAAGGATGTCTCATCCTTGTCATTTTCTTAAAATGAAGTTATTGTTTCTATGATTTGTTCTTTAACTGATTTTGGAGAATTGTATTGTTTAATTTCCAATTAATTTTGTATTTGCCTCTCCATGTACCCTTATTAATTACTATTTTCATTGCATTGTGGTCTGAGAAGGTTGCATTTATTATTTCTGCTCTTTTGCACTTGTTTGCAATGTTTTTATGCCCTCATACATGGTCAATCTTTGTGAATGTACCATGTGCTGCTGAAAAGAAGGTGTATTCCTTTCTGTCCCTATTGATTTTTCTCCACATATCTACTAACTCTAATTTTTCTAAGATTTTATTTACTTCTCTTACCTCTTTCTTATTTATTTTTGGTTTGATTTATCTAGTTCTGATAGAGGAAGGTTCAGGTCTCCCACTAGTATAGTTTTTCAATCTATTTCATCCTTGAGATCCACTAGTCTCTCCTTTAGAAATTTGGATACTATGCCATTTGGTGCATACATGTTGAGTACTGATATTTCCTCATTGTCTATACTGCCTTTTTCAGGATGTAATTACCTTCCCAATCTCTTTTAACTAGATCTATTTTTACTTTGGCTTTGTCAGATATCATGATTGAGACTCCTGCCTTCTTTTTCTCAGTTGATATCCAATAGGTTTTGCCCCATCCTCTTACCTTTACCCTGTGTGTCTGTCTATCTTCCTCATGTGTGTTTCTTGTAGACAACATATGGTAAGATTTTGGTTTCTAATCCACTGGGGTATTTGCTTGGGTTTTATGGATGAGTTCATTCCATTCACATTCAGAGTTATGATTACCAGCTGTGTATTTCCCAACATTTTGATTTCCACTCCTAGTCCTGCCCTTTCTTCTTTCACTATTTCCTTCTATATCAGTGTTTTGTTTTTAGTCAGTCCCCCTAATTCTAACCCTTATTTTACTTCCCATTTCTATCCCCCTTCTTATTCCCCTCTTATTTTCTTTACAGTCTTTTTAAACTACCCCCTACCCTCTCCTTCCCTTGTATTGCTTTCTTCCTCACCAGTCTGTTTGCTACCCTTCTACTTCTCTATAGGGTGCAAATCAATTCTCTGCCCCAATGTATTTGATTGTTCTTCCCTTTTTGAAACAATTTCAATGTAGGTAAGAATTAAGTATTTCCTATCTCCAGCCTTTTTACCCTTCCAGTGTATTGGTGTTCTCCCCCACTTCTGCAATGTGCTTCTTTGTGGCATAAATTTACCCATTTTGTTTCTTTTCCCATTTCTCTTAGTATTAACCTCTTTTTTACTTCTAATTATATATATATATATATACATACATATATAGATATATTTATTCATATATATCTATATACACATTTATGTCTTGGCATTTTATCCTATACAGTTTGTCACTGTTCCCTCTAAATAAAACTTTTCTAGCTACCCAGGTGATAATAACAATTTTTAAGAGTTACCAATGACCTCTTTTCTTGTAGGGATACATATAATTTTAACTTATTTGGTCCCTTAAAAAAGTTTTTTTCTCCCTTTCTTAATTACCTTTTGGTGATTCTCTTGAGTTCTGTGTTTGGGCATCAAATTTTCTGTTCAGGTCCAGTCTTTTCTTTATGAATGCTTTGAAATCTTCTATTTTATTAAATGACCATACATTTCCCTGCAAGAATATAGTCAATTTTGCAGGGTAGTTGATTCTTAGTTGTAGACCTAGTTGCCTTGCTTTCTGGAACATCATATTCCATGTTTTCAGTCTCCTCATAGCATTGTGTTTTTGATTCTGTGAGGAAGGGTTTGGGGTCGTCTGAACTTTTGCTTTCTCTAAGCCACCATCTTAACTCTGCCACCACCAGGCTGACCTAGTGTACTCCTCTCTTACCAATGATTAGTAAGTAGTCACCCAGACTTAATTAACTTTTAGGAGCAAGTATTTTAATCAAGCAGTATAACAAGACTAATTGGCACAAACATCCATTCACACTAAGGATACACTAATAAATACATTCAGAATATTGATAAATATTAAACCATTGATAAACCTTGATAAATATTAAACCATTATCAAAATCAGAATTATTTATAATACTCATTTTGGGGGAAGAAAGGATAGATTATAAAGATTTGGACTAGAAGTGAGTGATGCTGCCTTGTCAGATCAAATTTGGATTATTGTGTTGATGTTTTGGTGACACAATCAAACTGGAGAATATCCAGAGAAAAGATCACTAGGATAGTGACAGGACTAGAGTTTGTGCTGTATGAAAGCCAGATTAAGGAAGTGGGGAAATTTGGCCTAGAGAAGATAAGAATCATAAAAGTCTTTATATGTCCTTGAGTAGTTGAAATGTGGTTCTGAGCACATTTTCCCAGCTCTTGATAGCACTGGCCAGTTGGATGCCCAGAACTCATCTAGCTACATCTCATTGAGTCCTAGGGGTAACCCTGAAAGATTGGGGATTGTTTTTCTAATACTCTAATTCATATACCCCTACTAGTATGCTCCTCTCTTATCAATAATTAGCAAGCAGCCATCCAGACTTCATTAACTTTTAGGAGCAAGTATTTTAATCAAGCAGTATAAGAAAACTAATTGGCACAAACATCCATTCATACCAAAGATACACTAACAAATACATCCAGAATCCATGGGAAAATGGACTTCAGCTTAAAGAACACACATAGTAAAGGGGTAATTGACTTTTTTTAGTTGCTCAAAGTCCTTTAAAAATACCCTAACTTTCTGTCTTAGTAAAATTTCCAATAGAAGGGCAAGAGCCAGGAAAACAGGGTTAAGTGACTTGCCCAAGGTCACATAGGTAGGAACTGTCTAAGACCAGATTTGAATCTAGGTCCTCCCAACTCCAGGACTGGCAGTCTATCAACTGAGCTATCCAGTTGCCCCATTTACTCATTCATTTATGTATATATCTGTGTATGCATGTATTTATTTTGAAACTCTTTTCTTCCCTTTTGTGGGTCCTCCTAAAGTTTCCTCTGTATAAAGAATCTTCTCAGTTCCTGTAGAAACTTAAAGCAACCTTTCCTCATATGTCTGGTTGTCCTTGGCTCCCAATTTAGACACTATCATCAACAGCTGCTCTAGGGACCCAGCTAGGATACTCATGGACAAAACAGAGTCTTCTGACATTTTGAAGTTCACAGGGTCATTCTCTTCTCCCCTTCATCCTGCCCCATCCCCCAAACCCCCCTTAAGCACTAAAACTGCTTCTGTTGGGCTGGCTAGTCTCTCAAATGCCTAGATTCCAAACTGGAACCCACAGCTGTGGCAGAGACTCTTGCACTGATAATCCCAAGACATTTCCTGGGCAACATAATTTCATTTCACCATTAGTGGCTTTCACTCCTTCCAAATCAATTTAGGAGTTTTCATACTTAATATATTGATTTAATTTAATAGAGGTATTCTCACCTTATTTAGCTAGTGACTTTGGGGAAGGTGATGGATTGATTCATTGATCTCTCCTCTTACAGAAGGAAGGAAGGTTATATAGGAAATTACTGGATAGTGAACTTACTATTTCATAGCTTTGAAGAGATATGAGATGATCTAGTCCAGCTCCCTCATTTTACTTTTACTTATTTTTTTAAAACTCATCTTCTATCTTAGAATCAATACTGTTTATTGGTTCCAAGGCAAGCAGTAATGGTTAGGCAATAAGGGTTGTCCCATAGCTAGGAAGTGTCTGAGGCCAGATTTGAACCTAGGACCTCCCATCGCAAGGCCTGGCTTTCAATCCACTGAGCTACCAACCTGCCTCCTACCTCATTTTATTTATTTATTTTTTATCCTTAATTTCCATCTTAGAATCAATACTATGTGTTGGTTCCAAGGCTGAAGAGCAGTAAGGGGGTTAAGTGACTTGTCCAGGGTCTTACAGCTAGGAAGTGTCTGGGGCCACATTTGAACCTAGAACCTCCCGTCTCTAAGCCTGGCTGTCAATCCACTGAGCCACCTAGCTGCCCCTATGCCTTATTTTAAAGAAAAGGAAATTCAAACTCATAAAGTTGATAGAGGAAATATGCTGGGACACATGATTCCATAATAAAAATAGCTAACAAATACTTTACAATTATTATCTCATTGATCTTCACAACAACCTGGAGTGCTAGGTGCTATTAGTATCCTCATTTTACAGATGAAAAAACCGAGGCAAACATAAGTTAAATGACTTGTTCAGGGTTGCATAGCCAATAATTGTCTGAAACTATATTTGAACTCGGGTCTTTTAGAATCCAGGCCTAGATTTCTTATCTAGTGCACTAGTAGCTGTCACAAGTGCCTTGAGTGTTTACAAAATATTGATTTTTTTTTGTTCAGTATCATCAAAATAAAAGAAAAAAAGCCATCACTTACAAAAAGAAGAGGAAGCCAAGTTGAGTTAGAAGTATTGACTTAGAGAAACCAAGACTAATGGGCCAATTGAGAAAGTCAAGGATTATTTCAAGAACAGACATAAACCATCTTTTGAGCCCTTTACCTGTGGACATAGAATCGTAGACACCTTGGAGCCCACATAATTCAGTAGCTTAATTTGACAGATGAGGAAACTAAGGTCTAAAAAGGTTAAACAACATGTCATGGGTCATATAATTGGTAAGTAATAGAGGTGGGATTTGAACTCAAGTCTCTTGTATCTTCAGAGTCAATGCTCTTCCCACTGTGTCATCTACAAATTAAAAGAACAATTTCCTTCGTGGGGCTCCTTTGTTGTGAACGGTATGCTGAATGAATAAAATAATATTTGTCAAGCACCGATTACAAGGTAGGAGAGTGCAAAAGAGCTGAGTACAGAGTGCATGTGTGTCTCCACCTCGGTATGTGTGAATGTGTGGTGTGCTCGGTGCTATGGAGCACAGATAATGACATTTCATTTGTTCCATTTCATCTTATTCTGTTTGAAGCCTGCTTCTCATCGTTATCACAGGCATTTGGAGTGTTCCGTGTATTATTCATCTTAATTCCACAAGCTAATAGTCTCCGATGTAGCCTATCCTTCATCCTCTGGGAGGGAATGGAGTTGAAGAAGTTGCATGGAGGAAAGCAGGGACAAGCAAAGCTGCCTTGGGAGGGTTTCCTCACCAAGAACTGCAGGACTTGACCATGTGACATGGCCACTGAGCTGGTCACTGATTATTCAGCCAATGATAGAGATATCTTCTAGGCTCTGCCATTCACTGATAAGGAGCATTTTATTGCCTGGATGCAGTCAAAGAACCCATTTTCTTGATAAGTGCAGCCCTGGATAATCCCATTCTACTCTCATTGCCCATTTCATTCTACCTTTTTTCAAAAACAAAAGAACTAAAAGAATACATAGGAGACGGGGGAATCTGTTTCCTGATCAAGCTGCTCAAAGGAACTCTCCCAAAGCAGACTGGGCAGCCCTTGGAGATGGGGGCTTCCTATCACTGGGGGATCTTCCTATGAGGGACTGACGATCTGTTGTCAGGGATTCTGTGGAGGATTCTTGCTCTGGTATAGATTGGACGAGGTGACTTCTGGGCTTCCTTCTAACTCTGAAACTCCAGAATCATCCTTGACTTTTCATTTTCACTCATCCCTATATTGAATCTGCCAAATCTTATCTTTTCTCTCTCCAAAATCTCTTTTTTTAAAACCTTCCCAGATTCTGCCTTGGAATCAAAACTAAGTATTGATTCCAAGGCAGAAATGCAGTAAGGAATAGGCAATTGGGGCTAAGTGACTTGCCCAGGGTCACACAGCTAGGAAGTATGCACTTACTGCCCTTTCCATAATCTCTTGTATATTTTTTCCACATAGACAGCTAGTATCCTGGTTCAAGCCCTCCTCACTTCTCCCCCAGACTATTGCAATTGCCTTCTTATTTATCTCTCTGCCTTAAGTTTCTCCCCTCTTTAATTTGCTTTGCAACCGTATAGATCTGTCCATGTTCTTTATATGTGTCATCTCTTTTGAACCTCACAATACTGGTACCACATAGAAAGAACACTGGATTTGGAGTCAGAGGATGTGTGCTCAAATCTTATCTCTGGTGCTCACTATCATGAACAATTAAGATAGCTGTGATAATACAGAGGCAGTTAGGTGGCACTATGGATAGAGTGCTAGGCTGGGAATCAAGAAGACCTGAATTCAAATTTGATCTCAGATTCTTTTATTAGCTGTGCCACCTTGGGCAAATTTCTATTTGTCTCACTTTTCTCATCTGTAAAATGGCCATAACAATTGTATCTACTTTGCTGTAGGGATCAAAAAGATAATATTGATAAAGACTTTAACAGTGATTGGCATATAATAGAGTCTATGTAAATGGTATTTAGCACCACTACCATCATCCTCATTGTTACTATTACCTGTGTAATCTTGGGTCAGTCACTTATCTTCTTTTGTTCTTAGTACCTCATCTGTAGAATAAGGGACTCCTGATCTAAATCTGTGAGTCTATGATCTTATGACACCTGTCTTGCTCCTGGGTAAATTGAGGTTCAGAAAGATTTAATGACTTTTAAAATGACATTCCTTCAGTTACACAGCTAGTCACTATAGGAAGTGAGATTTAACTAAGGTCTCTATTGATTCCAACTTCATCACCAACTTATACCATTGTATGGAATTCAAATATTTGTTGAATGGCTGTATTCATTCTTGCTTTATCCCTATTCTTACTGGAAGTTCTCTAACTTTTCTCTATTATATATAATGTTTGCTTTTGATTTTACATAAATCTCCTCTATTAAATTAAAAAAAGGCCCATTTATTCCCATGCTTTCTAATGTTGTAATTGAAGTAGGTTTTGGAGTTTCTCCAAAGCATTTTCAGTATCTATATAATCAAGTCGTTTTGTTAATTACATTTACATAGCTTTTTAACTTTAAAACTTTACTCCATGGGGCAGCTGGGTAGCTCAGTGGATTGAGAATCAGGCCTAGAGACAGGAGATCCTAGGTTCAAATCTGGCCTCAGACACTTCTCAGTTGTGTGACCCTGGGCAAGTCACTTGACCCCCATTGCCTAGCCCTTACGACTGTTCTGCCTCTGAGCCAATACATAGTATTGACTCCAAGATGGAAGGTAAGGGTTTAAAATAAATAAATAAATAAAGCTTCACTCCATTCTTTAGTGTACATCCAATTTAGTCATAGTGCATAATATTTCTGAGTTGTCACAGGCTTTTTATTAATATTTCATTTAAAATGTTTTTCTCAGTGTTCATAGCATATTGCTCTATAGTTTCTTTTTCTGTTTTGTCTCTCCTTAGTTTAGGTATTAAGATCATATTTTTATCATAGAAAAAGATTAGAAGGATGCCTAGACTTACTATTAATACAACACTTAGTTATTCTTTGAATGTTTGATAAAAATTATAAGTCCATCTGGTTTTAGATTGTTTTTCCTCTAAGAATTTTAGTATTTAATGAACATTACTGCAGGAATCAGATTTTCAGATTCACCTCCTGTTCTGATTACACTTTCCTTGGATGATATCTTTTCCCTCACTTCTTGTACAATAGGACATGCCTCAAGATTACTTAAGTATGGCAAAGTAGAAAAAATATTCAATCTGGAATCAGAGAGCCTGGGTTCAAACCAAACTCTGACCCTTACTAACTGTATGACCTTGGATGAGTTATCCCTCTAAATTCATCAATGAAATAAAGTGCTTTTTTTCCCTCCTTCTAGGTAATCTCTGAATTTCCTTCCATCTCATAGTTTATGATATTATGACTCTACGGTTATACAATATAATAAATTTCATGTTTTAGCAGAAATTTCTTTCTTGTATCTGATATATTTTATGTATGCTAAGGTCCCTTCCAGTTTATTCTGTCTAGCATTTTGCAAGAAAAAAGGAAGGAAGGAAGGAAGACAAAAAAGAGAGAAGGAAAAGAGGAAAGAAAGGGAGAAAGGGAGAAAGAGAGGGAGGGAAGAAAAGATTAACTGAAAGAACTACAAGCATAATGTCTTACATTTTATTTTATGCATTTAAAAACATTAGTCTAAAAAGATGTCCATAGACTTCAGAAGACTGCCAAAGGAGACCACAAAACCAAAAAGTAACAAAGTCTCACCCTAGTATTACCTTACTCATACTTTTTCCCCTCCCAGAGAACAACATGCTATATATTCAGACATTTCTGTAACAAGATAGCTGACACTGAGTAGAATGAGCTTTAAAAAAGCAGTCAGGGACTTCAGGGTAATCATGGCTGCAATCTAGACGCCACACGCTTCCTCTCCCCGGCACCGAAAGAAATAGACTACATCAAAGGAGCATAAAAATCACCTTTGGAGGAACAGAAGGACTCCCCAGTACTCCCCAGTACCCCATAGAGGCAAAGGTATGTGGGGTTTGAACATTTCCACACTATAATAAGAAGGAGGAAAAGCTTGCACAGAAACGTGAACTGAGCCACCCTTCCCCCCCCCCCCCACTTCCCCCACTAAACCAGAGTGAGCTACCGGAGTGCTCACTGGGACAGCGAGTGAGTGGGAAACATCTCTGTCTGGGGGGAACTCCAGGGTCCTTGGGATCTGGGGACTGCCAGGAAAAAACATCTCAGGGCTGTTTCATGGAAGAATCCTGCGCTGATCACAGGGGGCCCAGGGAGCCGTACTCGGGGCGGTTGCGCTGAGCATCTGGGCAGAGCTAAACTCCAGGGGCAGACCACACGCTGATTATCTGGGCGGAGCTGAAAACCTGGGCAGTTTGGCTGTGATCAGGGGCCCAGCGCTCTAAGAAACCTCGGAGGCTGGGAAGAACTAGTCTGAGGAAACCTAAATTCACAGAAAACCCACCCATATCACCCAGACCCCAGACCAAAAAGGAAAGGGGAATAAAACCACCAAAGGGATGGCTCACATGGCCCAAAATCAAGCCTTCAGGAAGAAAGGGGAAAAGGTGACTATTGAAAACTTTTATGGTGGAAGTACCCAAGGAAAAGAAGAGAATGAGGATGAAATCCAAAAAAAATCAGAACATGCCTCCCAAAATGGAAACTATCAACAAGCTCTGGAAGATCTCAAACTGGAACTTATCCAAAAGATGGAAACCTGGAAAGAAAAACTGGAGAAAGAGATCAGCAGTCTGACAGATAAGACTGCTCAATTAGAAAAAGAGCTGCAAGCATCCAATAGAAGGGCAGACAAAGCTGAAAAGCAAAACCAGTCCCTAAAGACCAGAATTAAGCAACTCGAAGAAAGTGAGATCATAAAACAGCAAGAATCAATAAAGCAAAGCCAAAAAATTAATGAATTAGAAGAAAACATAAACTATCTCACTGAAAAGGTCACAGACTTGGAAAACAGAGGAAGAAGAGACAACCCCCGAATTATTGGTCTCCCAGAAAAACCAGAGATAAACAATAAACTTGATGTTATTCTACAGGAAATTATAAAAGAAAATTGCCCACACGTTCTGGAGCAAGGGGGCAAAATAGAAATAGAAAGGGTTCATAGAACACCCTCTATACTAAATCCCCAAAAGACAACCCCTAGGAATGTAATTGCCAAATTCAAGAGCTTCCAAGAAAAGGAGAAAATCCTACAAGAAGCCAAGAAGAGGAGCTTCAGATATAGAGGAGCCCCCATAAGGATCACACATGACTTAGCAATGAACACACTAAGAGGCCACAAAGCATGGAACACGATATTTAGAAAGGCAAGAGAGCTGGGTCTCCAACCAAGAATCAACTACCCAGCAAAACTGACTATATACTTCCAGGGGAAAGTATGGGCATTCAACAAAATAGAAGATTTCC
This sequence comes from Monodelphis domestica, assembly GCF_027887165.1. Lineage (NCBI taxonomy): Eukaryota > Metazoa > Chordata > Mammalia > Didelphimorphia > Didelphidae > Monodelphis > Monodelphis domestica. The sequence goes on from NC_077227.1 coordinate 60,519,530, forward strand.
AAGCATTTGCTAAGAAAAGACCAGAACTTAGTGGAAAATTTTATATCCAAGCACAGAAAGCAAGAGAAATATGAAAAGGTAAATATGAAAGACAGGGAAAAGGAGATAAATCTTATCTTTTTCTTTAAGTCAAACTCTCTTCTATAAGGACTACATTTACATCAAATTATATATATTAATATGTGGGGAAAATGCTTTGTGTAACTCTCAAAAATTGTATGCATCATAAGAGTAGTAAGAAGAAACATGCATAGGGAAAGATTGGGGCATTAAGAAGATTTGGGGAAAGTGGGGGCAAAGAAAAGAAAAGGGAGGGGGGAACCATCAATAACACTAAGATTTACTTCAAGAAATAGGGGGGGACTTAATAGAATAATCTTTCCCATATAAAGATACACATGGGAAGGGGAGGGGAAGAACTCTCATATGAGAAGGAGAGGAAGAGAGCGTGAAGTGGAATTACTTAAACCTTACTCTCAGTGAAATCAAATCTGAGAGGCAAGAACATCTAGATCCAGTGGGATCCTGAATTCTATCTTATCCAATAGGTCAAGAAAGAAAGGAAAATTAAGGAGGGGAAGGGGTGAGGGGGGAGGGAGTATAAAAAGGGAGGGAAGGAGAGGGGGGAGGGGAAGGGAGCATAAAAATGGAGGGGCTTGAAAGGGAAGCATATCAAGGGAGGGGACTAGGGGGACTGACCTAAAGTAAATCACTGGTTCAAAAGGATATAGCTAAAGAAGAAAGGTCAGAACTAGGGGAAGATATCAAAATGCCAGGGAATCCACAAGTGACAATCATAACTTTGAATGTGAATGGGATGAACTCACCCATAAAACATAGACAAATAGCAGATTGGATTAGAACCCCAAACCCTACCATCTGTTGTCTTCAAGAAACACATATGAGGTGGGTTGACACTCACAAGGTTAGAATTAAAGGTTGGAGTAAGACCTTTTGGGCCTCAACTGATAGAAAGAAGGCAGGAGTTGCAATCATGATATCTGACAAAGCCAAAGCATAAATAGACCTGATCAAAAGGGATAGGGAAGGTAAATATATTCTGCTAAAAGGGAGTATAGACAATGAGGAAATATCACTAATCAACATGTATGCACCAAATGGTATAGCATCCAAATTTTTAATAGAGAAACTAGGAAATTGAAGGAGGAAATAGACAGTAAAACCATATTAGTGGGAGACTTGAACCAACCACTATCAAATTTAGATAAATCAAACCAAAAAATAAACAAGAAAGAGGTAAAAGAGGTGAATGAAATCTTAGAAAAATTATAGAGTTAATAGACATATGGAGAAAAATAAATAGGGACAAAAAGGAATACACCTTCTTTTCAGCACCACGTGGCACATTCACAAAAATAGATCATACACTAGGTCACAGAAACATGGCACTCAAATGCAGAAAAGCAGAAATAACAAATGCAGCCTTTTCAGATCACAAGGCAATAAAAATATTGATCAGTAAGGGTACATGGAGAGCCAAATCAAAAATTAATTGGAAATTAAATAATATGATACCCCAAAATCGGATAGTTAGAGAAAAAATCATAGAAACAATAGTTTCGTTGAAGAAAATGACAACGGCAAGACATCCTTTCAAACCTTATGGGATGCAGCCAAGGCAGTACTTAGAGGAAAATTCATATCCCTGAGTGCATATATTAACAAATTAGGGAGAACAGAGATCAAGGAATTGGAAATGCAAATCAAAAAACTTGAGAATGAACAAATTAAAAACCCCCAGAAGAAAACCAAACTAGAGATCCTAAAAATTAAGGGAGAAATTAATAAAATCTAAAGCGACAGAACTATTGAGCTAATAAACAAGACTAGAAGCTGGTACTTTGAAAAAACAGACAAAATAGACAAAGTACTGGTCAATCTAATTAAAAAAAGGAAAGAAGAAAGGCAAATTAACAGCATCAAGGATGAAAAGGGGGATCTCACCCCCAATGAAGAGGAAATTAAGGCAAACATTAAAAACTACTTTGCCCAACTATATTGCAATAAATATACCAATCTAGGTGATATGGATGATTATTTACAAAAATATAAATTGCCTAGAACTAACAGAAGAAGAAATAGATTTCTTAAATAATCCCATATCAGAAAAAGAAATCCAACAGGCCATCAAAGAACTTCCTAAGAAAAAATCCCCAGGGCCTGATGGATTCACCAGTGAATTCTATCAAACATTCAAAGAACAGCTAATCCCAATACTATACAAACTATTTGACATAAAAAGTGAATAAGGAGTTCTAACAAATTCCTTTTATGACACAAACATGGTACTGATTCTGAAACCAGGCAGGCCAAAAACAGAGAAAGAAAATTATAGACCAATCTCCTAATGAATATAGATGCAAAAATCTTAAATAGGATACTAGCAAAAAGACTCCAGCAAGTGATCAGAAGGGTCATCCACCATGATCAAGTAGGATTTATACCAGGGATGCAGGGCTGGTTCAATATTAGGAAAACTATCCACATAATTGACCACATCAACAAGCAAACCAACAAGAACCACATGATTATCTCAATAGATGCAGAAAAAGCCTTTGATAAAATACAACACCCATTCCTACTAAAAACACTAGAAAGCATAGGAATAGAAGGGTCATTCCTAAAAATAATAAACAGTATATATCTAAAACCATCAACTAATATGATCTGCAATGGGGATAAACTAAATCCATTCCCATTAAGATCAGGAGTGAAACAAGGATGCCCATTATCACCTCTATTATTTAACATTGTACTATAAACACTAGCAGTAGCAATTAGAGAAGAAAAAGAAATTGAAGGCGTTAAATTAGGCAATGAGGAGATCAGGTTATTGCTCTTTGCAGATGATATGATGGTCTACTTAAAGAATCCTAGAGAATCAACCAAAAAGCTAGTAAAAATAATCAACAACTTTAGCAAAGTTGCAGGTTACAAAATAAACCCACATAAGTCATCAGCATTTCTATATACTTCCAACACAGCTCAGTGACAAGAATTAGAAAGAGAAATCTCATTCAAAATCACCTTAGACAAAATAAAATACTTAGGAAGCTATCTCCCGAGACAAACACAGGAACTATATGAACACAACTACAAAACACTTTCCACACAACTAAAACTAGACTTGAACAATTGGAAGAACATTAACTGCTCATGGGTAGAATGAGCCAATATAATAAAAATTACCATCCTACCCAAACTATTTAGTGCCATACCCATGGAACTTCCAAAAATGTTTTTACTGATTTAGAAAAAAACACAACAAAGTTCATTTGGAAGAGCAAAAGATCAAGGATAACCAGGGAAATAATGAAAAAAAATACACAGAAAGGGGGCCTTGCAGTCCCAGATCTCAGACTATATTATAAAACAGAAGTCACCAAAACAATCTGGTACTTGCTAAGAGACAGAAAGGAGGATCAGTGGAATAGATTGGGGGAAAGCGACCTCAGCAAGACAGTATATGACAAACCCAAAGATCCCAGCTTTTGTGACAAAAATCCACTATTTCATAAAAACTGTGGGGAAAATTGGAGGACAGTGTGGGAAAGATTAGGTTTAGATCAACACCTCACTTGAACATAAAGAAGGAAACTATAAGAAAATTAGGCAAACACAGAATAGCATACATGTCAGACCTTTGGGAAGGGAAAGACTTCAAAACCAAGCAAGACTTAGAAAGAGTTACAAAATGCACAATAAATAATCTGGAATACATCAAATTAAAAAGTTTTTGCACAAACCAATGTAACCAAAATCAGAAGGGTAGCAACAAATTGGGAAACAATCTTCATAAAAACCTCTGACAAAGGTTTAATTACTCAAATTTACAAAGAACTAAATCAATTGTACAAAAAATCAAGCCATTCTCCAATTGATAAATGGGCAAGGGACATGGATAGGCAGTTTTCAGATAAGGAAATCAAAACTATTAACAAGCACATGAAGAAGTGTTCTAAATCTCTTATAATCAGAGAGATGCAAATCAAAACAACTCTGAGGTATCACCTCACACCTAGCAGATTGGCTAACATGACAGCTATGGAAAGTAATGAATGCTGGAGGGGATGTGGCAAAGTGGGGACACTAATTCATTGCTGGTGGAGTTGTGAACTGATCCAACCATTCTGGAGGGCAATTTGGAACTATGCCCAAAGGGCGCTAAAAGACTGTCTGCCCTTTGATCCAGCTATAGCACTGCTGGGTCTGTACCCCAAAGAGATAATAAGGAAAAAGACTTGTACAAGATTATTCATAGCTGCACTCTTTGTGGTGGCCAAAAATTGGAAAACGAGGAGATGCCCATCAATTGGGGAATGGCTGAGCAAATTGTGGTATATGTTGGTGATGGAATACTATTGTGCTAAAAGGAATAATAAAGTAGAGGAGTTCCATGGAGACTGGAACAACCTCCAGGAAGTGATGCAGAGCGAAAGGAGCAGAACCAGGAAAACATTGTACACAGAGACTGATACATTGTGGTACAATCAAAGGTAATGGACTTCTCCATTAGTGGCAATGCAATGTCCCTGAACAATCTGCAGGGATCTAAAAAACACTATCCACAAGCAGAGGACAAACTGTGGGAGTAAAAACACCGAAGAAAAGCAACTGCTTGACTACAGGGGTTATGGGGATATGACTGAGGACAGACTCTAAACAAACACTCTAATGCAAATACCAACAACAGGAAAATGGGTTCGAGTCAAGAATACATGTGATAACCAGTGGAATCGTGAGTCGGCTATGGGAGAGGGAAAGGAGGTGGGAGGGGGGGCGGGGAGGAAAAGAAACTGATCTTTGTTTCCAGTGAATAATGTTTGGAAATGACCAAATAAAATAATGTTTAAAATTAAAAAAAAAGCAGTCAGGGCTACATATTGACAACAATGGCTTCAGAAGCCTTCAATTTCGATAAATCTGTCCATGCACCAAGTGTGTATTCTGTGGACTTGCTTCTTGTCTCATTGTTTCCTGTGTTTACTTCTTTGGGCTGGGCTTGGGCTGTGCCTGCAACAGCAGTGACGTCTCTCCTCCAGCATGGGCTTCACAGCTCTGGGCTCACTGCAGTTTTGGCAGAAGTGTGTTAACATCTGTTCCTTTTATTTTGTCTGTAAAAAAAAAATGGTGCTGTTGAGGAACATGCTTTGGAGAACAATTTCACTTTGTCATGGGGCAATTATTTATTATGAGATTTGAATACTTTACTGATTGTATAAGGTTTTATTTTTGTTTTTACATGGAAAGTGAACTTGGGGAGTCAGTTTTGGAGTATGTGGAAGGGGAGAAAAGGAATAGGAAGTCTTTGTGATAGTTCATTCCCTTTCTGGACACAAATTCGTAAATTCAGTGAGATCCGCCTTGTTAAACTAGAAATCTCTTTAATTACTATTGCTAATAAATCTCTGAAAAGCTAGAGAGGAGAGTCATATCGCTAATGAAGCATTTTGTTTTTGGAGGAAGAAAAGTATCCCCCATTTTTAGGCCTAGAACAGGTTGAAATGTAGCACATAACAAATGAAAGTGTGCTAAGATTTCAAGACACGCCACTGGACAATGTCTTTAACATTTCAACCATACTCAAATGGGATCACTGGCCTTCAAATCCTTTGGCTTCTTATGGAAGAGAGAAAGGTGGAAACAGTTGGTGATCAGAATCCAAGTTCTTGGTTGATGGTGACCCATAGTTGAAAATGACTGACGTTTATACAGAGCAGGAAGTTTTACTATGTACTTTGCTGATGTCATCTCATTTAATCCTCGCAACAAATCTGTGAGGCAAGTGAAACTGCCTTAATTGCCATTGTATAGACAAAGAAAGAGAGGAGAAGAAATCTGTGAGATCAAAGATCATCTTTCCTATGAAAGAAGCTTCAGTGGTTCTCTGTTGCCTCTTGGATAAAATACAAGTACCTCTGTCTGGCACTTAAAGCCCTTTATGGGTACAACTAATTTTTTAATTTGATTTTACATTATTCTTCCACTCACACTCAATATACTAGCCAAATAAACATACATACTATTCTATCTATATGACATTTTGTCTCCTGTTGGTGTGCCTTTGCACAGGCTGTCTCTTTTGACTTCAATGTCCTATCCTAACTCCTTGCTTCTGTCCCCTTAGAATCCCAAGCTCCCTTTATAGGTCAGTTTAAAATCTACTGCCTCCACTAGATTTGTTCCCATTCTCCCAGTTATCAGTGTTCTTTTCCTACTTGACTCTCCTCATCAATATTACTTTTTGTTTGTTCTGCATTTATTTCATATTTACTTATTTGTGTATATGTTATCCCCCTCCCTTCACCCAATAGGAAGAAAGCTCTGTGAGGGCAGATAGTATTTCATTTTTATCTTTATACTGTCAATACTTAGCAGTATTTGGTATGTTTAGGACTTAATAATGTTGATTGAGTTGACTCCAAGTCCATAGCCCTTTCCAAGATGCCACACTCCCCTCTACATTCCAGTGCCCTTTATTTCTCTAATTAAACTCTGCCTTAGTTGTCTGCTCATTACCACTTTTGCCTTAGAATCCTTCCATACTCCTTTGGTTCATCTGTGGACATAACATTCTGTGGTCAATATGAGTTAATAACTGTGTTATCAGTATGATATTTCTGACACCAATTCAAGTCCTATCTACCGAGGATGTCCTCCTGGATTAACTCTAGCCCATAAGAACCCTCACTTTTTTCAATTCAGTTGATCAAGAATTTACTAAGTCCCTAAAGATACCAAGCATTGTTCTTGGCACCCAAAATATAAAAACAAAAACAAAATAGCCCATGGCACGAAAGAGCTTATAGTACTTGAGTGGCAATGATACTCAATTGGCATTTGTCACTTGGCATAGACAACCATCTTTTTTTTTTTTTGGTCTATATTTTATCTCCTCAGTTAGATTGTAAAGCTCCCAGTAGGCATACCCACCATTGCATAATTATTTGTCTTCCCCACAGTACCATTCTTGTATATAACATTTATTTCAATGCTTTAGGGACCTCCAATGTTCTTCATGGGATTACTCCCCTCATTAGTTCATTTTCAAACTTCTAATTTAGGAGGTGGTTTTCAAGATCTGGGTCTGAAAAATTCATCTCCTTGCTGTCAACTTGGTGATGAGTCTATCTGGACTTGGTTTTGGCTGGCCCTCCAATGCCAAACATATTATCCTTACTTGAAGCCTTTCTTTATTGATAGGCTTATCAGAGATCATGCCCCTGCTAATAGAGCCTTCAAGATCCCATGGACATACTGGAGAGGTCATCAAAGAATAGGAACATCATTTTCAAAAGGAAAATTGCAAATAATCAGCAGCCATAGTGAAGATTGTTCCAACAACAGAAATACAAAGAACTCTCCTGTTTCACTTTACAACCTACCAGTTGGTAAAGACATCAGAAAGAAGAAAATTGTCAAGGATAGAGGGCTATGGGAAGACAAGGCTTGCTCATGCATTGTTGGTGGATTTATGAATTGCTCTAGATAATTTGGAAACAATTTGGAATTACATGGGGAAAAAGTAACTAAACTGTCAATTTTGAACTAGAGACTTCATTGGTAGATAAATACCTCAGAGAGAAAAAACAGAGATTCAACTTAATAGTAATCAGTATTTATGCAGTGTTTTAAGGCTTGCCAAGCATTTCACAATTATTACCTTATTTGATTCTTGTAACAATGCTGGGAAAGTTGTGCTCTTATTATTCTCATTTTATAGATGAGAAAACTGAGGCAAGTTAAGTAACTCATCAAGGATCACATAGTTCTCTGAGGCAGGTTTGACAGCCCTTTCTGTAAAACGAGGGTAGTTAGAATAAACAATCTCTAAGGTTCCTTTTAGCTCTGAAATGTGTTCTTTTAATTCCAACTAATTTAGCCTAGATAGCTTTGCAGAGCACTTTCATGACTATTCTCTCATTCTATTGTCACAATAGCCCAGTTCGATAAACATGGAAAATATTGATAACCTTTGTTAGGGCTCATGGCTCCATACTTAGTAGGCATATGATGAATTGAATTGCAATGAAATCCTTCTTTCTTCAGTCTGGTGGTGTTCCTGGGTCCTACTTTCAAATGCCAAAGATTTTTTTCTATCCTTAGACTGGAATTAATTTTCTAATATCTGATTCATTCATTGTAGACTATAGCTCCCAATGGTAAAACAGGAAAACAAATAAAAATAGATAAACCCTTGAACGGATCCTTTGTTCTCTTTAGGACATTTAAATCTCTCTCTCTCTCTCTCTCTCTCTCTCTCTCTCTCTCTCTCTCTCTCTCTCTCTCTCTCTCTCTCCCCCTCTCCCTCTCTCCCCCTCTCCCTCTCTCTCTCTCTCCCCCTCTCCCTCTCTCTCTCTCTCTCCCCCTCTCCCTCTCTCTCCCTCTCCCTCTCTCTCTCTCTCTCCCTCTCTCTCCCTCTCTCTCTCTCTCTCCCCCTCTCCCTCTCTCTCCCTCTCTCTCTCTCTCTCTCTCTCTCTCTCTCTCTCTCTCTCTCTCTCTCTCTCTCTGTCTCTCTCTCCCATGTGTGTTGAATTCCTCTACTCTGGTCAGCTAACTCATATTATCAACAACTTTATTACAATACATATTTTTCTTTTTCATTAAACAAACCAAAAGCCACTTATCCAACCAATCCTCTCCAACCACTGCCAAAACAAAGAATCAAGGCAATTGTTGAATTTAAGAATGAGAACGCTAGGAAGGTTCTCAAGATTATGTAGTCTGCACTGCATTAATCAGCTCAGAAAGTTATTTCTATGACAGGCAGGATTCCATTTTTGATGGCCTTTCTGTGAAATAACTTCAAGATGGAATTATCTTCTCATCTTCCTCTCTCTAAAGAGCCTTGTGTGTTATAAGGGCTACCACCCTCAGGGTTCATGCAAATGCTATGACCTAATGAAACTTGATTTCCTTCCTGTTTATAGAGTGTGGGTTCCAGTACTTGGGTGGTGGTCCCTATAACAATCAGTAGGCAGTAAAATTCCTAAACCGAGGCCTGGCTTGATTTGTAGGTCCAGCTGCAGACCACTGAATAGCAACATCAAAAGACCCAGCTCCCTGTGCTCAATGTTTTAATTAAAATAAAATAAAATAAAAAAAAACCCTACTGTAATACACAGGAATAGTTCAGGGTGGACAAGGCCAGTAACAAAATTCATGCCTTTACCCTTAGGCTTGGATTATCCTCTCCTGCTACCCCCCAGGTTCTAGTAAAAACAGCCATGGCCTTCCTACAGCCTCAGTCCTTTGGAATGGAAAGGCTTTACTTGTCTCTGTCTGAAGTTATAATCTCCTCTGAAGGCAACTGGAGCAAATAAAATGAGAAAGGGTTCAAGCTTCTTGGCTAGACCATTTTCTCTTCAAGGATTTCACAAAGCCCTCAATATAAGTGAGAATTTCACCAGTTCTAGGGAAGCAAATATTAGATAAACCCAAGCTCACTCTTTTTTTTCTGTCTCATAGTTCTTAGAGGCAGACAAGACCATCTGGTTTAGCCCCTTGGTTTTACACAAGTAAAGTAATATGGATTTTTAAAGATGAAGCAACTGAGGTCTATAAGCAAACAATCAAGAAAGTATTTATCAAGTCATATGCTAGTCTCTTTGCTAGACACAAATACAAAGATTGAAAATATTCTTTTGCTCAAGAAGTTTACTTATTTGTCAAGGATCACACAACAACTTGGGGGCATTCCTGAGACCAGAAAAATACAGGTATCACTTCCACATCATGACTTTCCCAATCACAGTTTGATTTATCACTAGTCACAATAAGAAATTAAATGGGAATTTGGGGGAAATTTTATAGAAATTGCAGATGATACCAAAAAGTTTAGAAACTCAGAAATGTATAATATAGAGAAATATATATATATATATATATATATATAGTGTTGTATAATATGAACATATTTTATCTTATAACATCATAAATAGATGTAATTTCTTTTACTGTAAACACTTTATAATAGAAAAAAATGCAGACTTCTTATCTGGTACAAAGAGAGGACCAAAAATTGTGATGTGGATTTTTCAAATTGTGGGGGCACTGTACCACTAACCCCCAATGGGTGGAAGGGATAACTATAGTTTTTTTCCCAGGGCAGTACTCATTTCACCATTTCATGACTATTGCAAAACTTTCTTTCTTTAACATATGGTAGTTGGCAGCAGGGTTAGTGGTATGATTCTTCTTTACTCCTTCATCTAGGAAACTCAGGAAGGCAGCCTTGAGTAATTTGAATAACCCCTCTTTGCCACTCAATGGGAATCATGGCAGACTAAGAGATAGGTGGAGCTTCTAGCCCCATAAAGAGACATTCAAGGAAGAACTCCTATAATGGAGGGGAGATGGGGACAAGGAAAGTGGTGAGCAAAGCTTCAACCTCACTTTCATTGGAATTAGTTGAAAGAGGGAATCAGCTTTCAGTTATGCATAGAGAGATCTGTCTGAATCAATAAGAAAATAAGTAAAAAGGATGAGAGATATGTGTGTGTATGTGTGATGAAAGGGAGGATGGATTAAGTGGATTAATAATCAGAAATAAAACAGACTTTTGAGGAGGGATAGGATAAAAAGTGAGAGAGAAGAATCAATATAAAAAAATACAGGATGGAGGGAAATATGAGCTCACTTATTTAACAGAAGCAAATAGCAGAATGCACTGGGAACCAAAATCCACAATATATTGTTTATAAGAGACACACTTGAAACACACACACACACAGAGTTAAAATAAAGGGGTGATGTGGGCAGGATCTATTATGCTTCAGTTGAAGTTAAAAAAGGCAGGGTAGGTAAAAGTAAAAAGAAAAATCAACAGAACAAAAACAAAAAAAAATAGATCTAATTACAAGTGATAATCAGGTAAACTACATTTTGCTAAAAGGCACTAAAGATAATGAAGTAATATTAAAAACTTTAATAGAAAGTTCCTCTGAATAAAGCCTTATTTCTCAAATACATAGAAAACTGAGTAAATTTATAAAAATAAGAGCCATTACCCAAATGATAAATGGTCAAAGAACAGGAACCGACAATTTTCAGAAGAAAAAAATATCAAAGCTATCTATAGTCATATGGAAAACTGCTCTAGATCACTATTGATTAGAGAAAGGCAAACTAATACAACGCTTGGGTATTACCTAATACGTAATAGGAAAGCCCAAAGCTGGAAGGGTTGAAGGAAAATAGATACACTAATGAACTGTTGGTGGAGTAGCGAACTGGTCCAAACATTCTGAAAAACAATTTGGAATTATGTACAAAAGGCTATAAAACCTTGCAAAACCCCAAAGGGCTAATAAAACATTTGACTCAACAATACCACTATTAGATCTATGTCCTTAAATGATCAAAGAATAGGAAAAAGACCTATATGTGTAAAAATATCTCTAGAAACTTTTTGTGGTGGTAAAAAATTGGAAACTGAAGGGGTATTCATCAATTGGGAATGGTCTGAACAAAATGTGGCATATGATTGAGATGAGGTACTATTGTGCTATAAAAAATAACAAGGGAGTTAGTTTCAGAAAAATACAAAACCATAATAAGACTTATACAAACTGATTCAAAGTGAAGTGAAAAGAACCGGGAGATCTCTGTGCCCAGAAAAAGCAATATTACAATAATGTGTGTATACAATAATGTGTACAATATTACAATAGTGTGAAAGACTTGGATAATCTGATCAATATAGGATCCAAGTTAATTAACAAAGGTCTCAAGACGAAAAACTGTTATCCACCTTCAGAGAGAGAACTGATAAATGCTCGATATAAATTGAAGTCTAACTTTCTTAATATCTTTATTTTTTATTGCTTTTTTTGTGAAATGACTAATATGGAAATATGTTTTGCATGATTTCATACATATAACTGATATCATTTGGTTTGCCTTCTCAGTGGTGGAGGGAAGGAGGGATGGAAAGAACTTAGAAATTAAAATTTAAAGAGAAAAAAGTATTAAAAATGAATAAATAATAATTTTTAAAAAGATTATGAGCTCATTGAGGGCAGGGACTATCTTTTGTCTCTTTTTATGTCCCCAACTCTTACCTGATACATACTAGGCACTTAAGTATTTGTTCATCTAATTGGATTTCCTATTTATCTGATGTGTAACTTGCTTTGTATATATTGGTTTGCATGCTCTCTCCCTCACTTATTTGTGAACTCCTTATGGGAAAGAATGATATTTTGTCTCTTTTTGTACTCCCAGAGTTTGGTACAGTACTTGGCACATAGTGAGTTCTTAATAAATATTGACTGATTGATTGATATTAAGTTCTTAATAATTTTTCCTCATTTATTCATCCATTCTGGTTTCTATTTATCCCCAAATAAACTCATTGCTTAAACTTTATTTGCCTACACCTTTGTAAGAGGAATTAATCACTAGATACAGCTGGGAGGTTATAATATTTCCAGATTATTTGGGGTAAGATAAAACAGCCAGAGAAGAAAGAAGTCTCTGAAAGAATACCCAGGTCATTTAGATCTAAGGGAGCTTCTGGCATAATGGTTAACTAATAAATATGGACTGAATGCCTACTCTTTGCTATTGAGAATACGAGGAAGTACATTTTATAGAAATCCTGGGAAGGGGATCATTCTGGATAATTGGCATTCTGGATAGCTGAGGTTTTACCCCATTTTTTAAAGCATTACAATTTTATTAAAATGTAAATTATTTGGCTTGAAGAAATTTTAAAAATACTTTTTGGCCTTCTTAAAAAGGACATGAAGGGAGACCTCCGGGTAAACATGGCTGCAATCTAGATGCAAATCGCTTCCTCTCCCCAGCACTGAATGAAATAGACTACCTCAAAAGAGCATAAAAATCATCTTTGGAAGAATGGAGGGACTCTCCAGTACACCACAGAAACAAAGGTACGTGAGGTTTGAACATTGCCACACTATAAGAAGGAGGAAAAGCTTGCACAAAAATGTGAACTGAGCTACCCTTCTCCCTCCTCCCCCATGGAACCAGAGTAGGGGCTTAGAGCACTCACCAGGACAGTGAGTGAGTGAGTAACGTCTCTGTCGGGGGGCAGGAGGGGCACACCAGGGTCCTTGGGATCTAAGGACTGCTAGGGAACTACCTCTCAGGGCGGTTTCACTGGAGAACCCTGGTCACTGGAGAACGTGCAGACAGCAGGACCCCTGAAAACTGCGAACAGTGTGGAGTCTCAAGAAACTGTAGAAACTGCCTAAGGCCAAACCTCAGCTCCTTGATGTAGTGAGGGGGGCGGGGTCATGCCAGGCTCCCTGGAAACTTACAGGGACTCCCAGAGATCTACCCCTCAGAGCAGTTTTACAGGAGATTCCTGCTCATCAGTGAGAAGAGACCACGGAGCATGGGGACAGGCACACTAACAAACTGCAGAGGCTCAGAAGAACTATTCTGAGGCCACTTAAATCAACAGAAAATCCGCCCATATTACCCAGACCTCTGACCAAAAAGGAAAGGGGAAAAACCACCAAAGGGATGGCTTACACTACCCAAGAGCAATCCTCTAAGAAGAAAGGGAAAAAGGTGACTATCAAGAACTATTATGGGGGGAAAAACCAGGGGACAGAAGAGAAAGAGGATAAAATTCAAACAAAATCAAAACATGCTCAAAAAAATGGAAATCATCCACAAGCTCTGGAAGAACTCAAAATGGGGCTTGTCCAAAAGATGGAAACATTCTGGCAAGAAAAATGGGAAAAAAATTCAGAAAGAGGTCAGCAGCCTGACAGACAAAACCTCACAATTAGAGAAAGAACTGGAGTCCACAGACAGAAGGGCAGACCAAACTGAAAAGCAAAACCAGTCCTTAAAGACCAGAATTAAGCAACTGGAAGACAGTGATCTTGCAAAACAGCAAGAATTAATAAAGCAAAGTCAAAAAATTAATGAATTAGAAGAAAACATAAAATATCTCACTGACAAGGTGACAGACCAGGAAAACAGAGGGAGGAGAGACAACTTGAGAATCATTGGTCTACCCAAAAAACCAGAGATAAACAAAAATTTCGATGTCATACTACAGGAAATTATAGAAGAGAATTGCCCTAATATTCTGGAGCAGGGGGGGCAAAATAGAAATAGAAAGGGTTCATAGAACACCCTCGATACTAAATCCCCAAAAGACAACCCCCAGGAATGTAATTGCCAAATTCAAGAGCTTCCAAGCTAAGAAGAAAGTCTTACAAGAAGCCAAGAAGAGGAGCTTCAGATATAGAGGAGCCCCCATAAGGATCACACATGACTTAGCAGTGAACATGCTAAGAGACCGCAGAGCATGGAACACAATATTCAGAAAGGCAAGAGAACTGGATCTTCAACCAAGAATCAGCTACCCATCAAAATTGACTATATACTTCCAGGGGAAAGTATGGGCATTCAACAAAATAGAAGATTTCCAAGTATTTGCAAAGAAAAGACCAGAACTTAGTGGAAAGTTTGACATCCAAACAAAGAGCAAGAAAAACATGAAAAGGTAAATATGAAAGACAGGGAAAAGGAGAAAAATGTTATATTTTTCTTTCATTCAAATTCACTTCTATAAGGACTACATTTATATCAAATTGTATATATTAATATGTGGGGAAAATGTAATGTGTAACTCAAAAATTGTATGCATCATTAGAGTAGTTAGAAGAATCACGCATAGGGAAAAATTGGGGCATCAAGATGATATGGTGAAAGAGGGGGGAGAAAGAAAAAGAGAAGGGGGGAATCATTGATGGTACTAAGATTAACTTCAAGAAATAGAGGGGGAAAAACTAAATAGAAAAGTCTTTCACACACAAAGATAAACATGGGAAGGGGAGGGGAAGAATTCTCTTATAAAAGGAGAGGAAGAGAGCATGAAGTGGTGGTATTACTTAAACTTTACTCTCAGTGAAATCAACTCTGAGGGGGAAGAACATCTAGATCCAGTGGGATCTTGAATTCTATCTTATCCAACAGGGTAAGAGAGAAGGGGAAATAAAGGAGGGGGAGGGAATATAAAAAGGGAGGGAAGGAGAGGGGGGAGGGGAAGGGAACAAAAAGGGAAGGGCTAGAAAGGGAAGCATATCAAGGGAGGGGACTAGGGGGACTGATCTAAAGTAAATCACTGGTTTAAAAGGTTATAGCTAAAGAAGAAAGGTCAGAATTAGGAAAGGATATCAAAATGCCAGGGAATCCACAAGTGGCAATCATAACTTTGAACGTGAATGGGATGAACTCACCCATAAAATGTAGACAAATAGCAGAATGGATTAGAACCCAAAATCCTACCATATGTTGTCTTCAAGAAACACATATGAGGTGGGTTGACACTCACAAGGTTAGAATTAAAGGATGGAGTAAGACCTTTTTGGCCTCAACTGATTGAAAAAAGGCAGGAGTTGCAATTGTGATATCTGACAAAGCCAAAGCAAAAATAGATCAGATTAAAAGGGACAGGGAAGGTAAATATATTCTGTTAAAAGGGAGTATAGACAACGAGGAAATATCGCTAACCAACATGTACGCACCAAATGGTATAGCACTCAAATTTCTAATGGAGAAACTAGGAGAATTGAAGGAGGAAATAGACAGTAAAACCATATTAGTGGGAGACTTGAACCAACCACTATCAAATTTAGATGAATAAAATTTAAAAAAATAAATAAGAAAAAGGTAAAATATGTGAATAAAATCTTAGAAAAATTAGAGTTAATAGACATATGGAGAAAAATAAATAGGGACAAAAAGGAATACACCTTCTTATCAGCACCACATGGCACATTCACAAAGACTGATCACACACTAGGTCACAGAAACATGGCATACAAATGCAGAAAAGCAGAAATAATAAATTCAACCTTTTCAGATCATAAGGCAATAAAAATAATGATCAGTAAGGGTATATGGAGAGCCAAATAAAAAACTGATTGGAAATTAAATAATGTGATACTCCAAAATCAGTTAGTTAGAGAAGAAATCATAGAAACAATAATTTCATTGAGGAAAATGACAATGGTGAGACATCCTTTCAAATCTAATGGGATGCAGCCAAAGCAGTACTCAGAGGAAAATTCATATCCCTAAGTGCATATATTAACAAATTAGGGAGGGCAGAGATAAATGAATTGGAAATGCAAATCAAAAAAGTTGAAAGTGAACAAATTAAAACTCCCCAGAAGAAAACCAAACTAGAGATCCTAAAATTTAAGGGAGAAATTAATACAATTGAAAGTAATAGAACTATTGAACTAATAAACAAGACTAGAAGCTGGTACTTTGAAAAACCAAACAAAATAGACAAAGTATTGGTCAATCTAATTTAAAAAAATGAAAGAAGAAAAGCAAATTAACTGTATCAAAGATGAAAAGGGGGACCTCACCTCCAATGAAGAGGAAATTAAGGCAATCATTAAAAACTACTTTTCCCAACTATATGGCAATAAATATACCAATCTAGGTGATATGGATGAATATTTACAAAAAAATAATAAATTGCCTAGACTAACAGAAGAAGAAATAGATTTCTTAAATAATCCCATATCAGAAAAAGAAATCCAATATCATCAAAGAACTTCCTAAGAAAAAATCCCCAGGGCCTGATGGATTCACAAGTGAATTCTAGCAGACATTCAAAGAACAGCTAATCCCAATACTATACAAACTATTTGACATAAAAAGTGAATAAGGAGTTCTAACAAATTCCTTTTATGACACAAACATGGTACTGATTCCATAGCCAGGCAGGTCAAAAATGGAGAAAGAAAACTATAAACCAATCTCCCTAATGAATATAGATGCAAAAATCTTAAATAGGATACTAGCAAAAAGACTCCAGCAAGTGATCAGGAGGGCCATTCACTATGACCAAGTAGGATTTATACCAGGAATGCAGGGTTAGTTCAATATTAAGAAAACCATCCACATAATTGACCATATCAACAAGCAAACCAACAAAAATCACATGATTATCTCAATAGGTGCAGAAAAAGCCTTTGATAAAACACAACACCCATTCCTATTAAAACACTAGAAAGCATAGGAATAATAGGAATAGAAGGGTCATTCCTAAAAACAATAAACTGTATATATATAAAACCATCAGCTAACATCATCTGCAATGGGGACAAACTAGATGCATTCCCAATAAGATCAGGAATGAAACAAGGATGCCCATTATCACCTCTATTATTTAACATTGTACTATAAACACTAGCAGTAGCAATTAGAGAAGAAAAAGAAATTGAAGGCGTTAAATTAGGCAAGGAGGAGATCAGGTTATTGCTCTTTGCAGATGATATGATGGTCTACTTAAAGAATCCTAGAGAATCAACCAAAAAGCTAGTAAAAATAATCAACAACTTTAGCAAAGTTGCAGGTTACAAAATAAACCCACATAAGTCATCAGCATTTCTATATATTTCCAACACAGCTCAGTGACAAGAATTAGAAAGAGAAATCCCATTCAAAATCACCTTAGACAAAATGAAATACTTAGGAAGCTATCTCCCGAGACAAACACAGGAACTATATGAACACAACTACAAAACACTCTCCACACAACTAAAACTAGAATTGAGCAATTGGAAAAATATTAACTGCTCATGGGTAGGACGAGCCAATATAATAAAAATTGCCATCTTACCCAAACTTATTTATCTATTTAGTGCTATACCCATTGAACTTCCAAAAATTTTTTACTGACTTAGAAAAAACCATAACAAAGTTCATTTGGAAGAAAAAAGGATCAAGGATATCCAGAGAAATAATGAAAAAAAAATACAAAGGAAGGTGGCCTTGCAGTCCCAGATCTCAAACTCTATTATAAAGTAGTGGTCATCAAAACAATCCGGTATTGGCTAAGAGACAGAAAGGAGGATCAGTGGAATAGACTTGGGGTAAGTGACCTCAGCAAGACAGTATCTGACAAACCCAAAGACCCCAGCTTCTGGGACAAAATCCCACTATTTGACAAAATCTGCTGGGAAAACTGGAAGACAGTGTGGGAGAGATTAGGTTTGGATCAACACCTCACATCCTACACCAAGATAAACTCAGAATGGGTGAATGACTTGAACATAAAGAAGGAAACTATAAGTAAATTAGGTGAATAAAGAATAGTATACATGTCAGACCTGTGGGAAGGGAAAGACTTAAAACCAAGCAAGACATAGAAAGAGTCACAAAATGTAAAATAAACAATTTTGATTACATCAAGTTAAAAGGTTTCTGTACCTTACAAAACCAATGTAACCAAAATGAGAAGGGAAGCAACCAATTGGGAAACGATCTTCATAACAGAAACCTCTGACAAAGGTCTAATTACTAAAATTTATAAAGAGCTAAAGTAATTGTACAAAAAAACCAAGCCATTCTCCAATTGATAAATGGGCAAGGGAAATGAATAGGCAGTTTTCAGCCAAAGATATCAAAACTATTAATAAGCACATAAAAAAGTGCTCTAAATCTCTTATAATCAGAGAGATGCAAATCAAAACACCTCTTAAGTACCATTTCACACCTAGCAGATTGGCTAACATGACAGTAAAGGAAAGCAATGAATGCTGGAGGGGATGTGGCAAAGTGGGGACACTAATTCATTGCTGGTGGAGTTGTGAATTGATCCAACCATTCTGGATCTGGCAATTTGGAACTTTACCCAAAGGGCGATAAAAGACTGTCTGCCCTTTGATCCAGCCATAGCACTGCTGGGTTTGTACCCTAAAGAGATAATAAGGAAAAAGACTTGTACAAGAATATTTATAGCTGCACTGTTTGTGGTGGCCAAAAATTGGAAAATGAGGGGATGCCCTTCAATTGGGGAATGGCTGAACAAATTGTGGTATATGTTGGTGATGGAATACTATTGTGCTAAAAGGGATAATAAAGTGGAGGAATTCCATGGAGTCTGGAACAACCTCCAGTAATTGATGCAGAGCGAAAGGAGCAGAACCAGGAAAACATTGTACACAGAGACTGATACACTGTGGTACAATCGAATGTAATGGAATTCTCCATTAGTGTCAATGCAATGTCCCTGAACATTCTGCAGGGATCTAGGAGAAAAAACACTCTCCACAAGCAAAGGACAAATTGTGGGAGTAAAATCACCGAAGAAAACCAACTGTTTGACTACAGGGGTTGAGGGGACATGATTGAGGAGAGACTTTAAATGAACACTAATGCAAATACCAACAACATGGAAATGGGTTCAAATCAAGGACACATGTGATACCCAGTGGAATCGGGCATCGTCGGCTATGGGAGGTGTGGTGGGAGGGGGGAGGAAAAGAAAATGATCTTTGTTTCCAAGGAATAATGTTTGAAAACGACCAAATAAAATAATGTTCAAATTGAAAAAAAAAAAGGACATGAAGACCATATTTGTACCTTGTTTTGATGACTTAGTATCATTATTTTGAACACCAATTATTATATGACAACATCCTCAGGATTTATGAAGGTTTGTAAAGCTGTTTTATCTCTATACTGAAAAGCTTCTTGAGTGGGCTATTGTGCTATTTTTTAGTTCTTCGGAATGCTTTTTATGGTTTCTCAGTATTCTCTCTTGTTCAGCTCTCACTTGCCTTGGGCTGTCTGTACCAGATTATACTCTATATTCATTCCACATTCTAATTTGCTTCTAACATGCATTGTCCCCGGAAGTTCTTATTACCCAGCTTGTTAGAATGTGTATAAAATAAGAGTCAGTGGGCTCTGAGGAGGAATTTTTGAGGGGGTCTCCCTAGAGTAAAGCTCATTTTTGCACCTGTTTTTGGTTTCTGAAACTCTTTATACTAACTTTTCTTTTTCTTGATGTTAGATTCATGGAAACAGGATGTTAGAGTTGGAATATGTTCTAGAGTCTAGAGCGATAGTGTCTCTCAAATCTATCAAATTCTCTTTACTCACATAGATGCTCCCCTAGATCAGGACCTCTTTCTGGGTCACCTGAATTATTACAAGAGCCTTTTAAACGGGCTTTCTGCTTCCACTTCCGGTCTTTCCCTGCTCCAATATGTCTTGCTAATAGTTGCCAAAAGAATCTTCCTAAAGCCCAAGTCAGATCAGACTTTTTCCCACTCGAAACTTCAATACTTTCCTCCTGCCAGGAGTATAACATGGGAATTCCTCAACCAGGCACTGAAAGTCTTTCACAATATGTCTCTAACCAACTATTTGAGGTTTGTTGTATGTACACGATTCACTGTTACTCCATGTTTCTAGCCAAACTGTCCTGTTTGCAGCTCCCCAAACTCTCATCTCCCATCATCACCTGCCTATACCTATCCTCCATCTTCTGTTCCTGGAAGGAAGTCCTTCCTTAAAGAACCCTTTGGAATTCCTACCTTGCTATGGTTACAGGTGCTAGTGTTCTCTCTCTCTCTCTCCCTCTCTCTCTCTCTCTCTCTCTCTCTCTCTCTCTCTCTCTCTCTCTCTCTCTCTCTCTCTCTCTCTCTCCCTCCCTCTCTCCCTCCCCCCCCCTCTCTCTCTCTCCCCCTCTCCCTCTCTCTCACCTTCCCTCCTTTTTTTGTCTCCCCTCCCTCCTCTCTTTCTCTCCTTCCTTCCCTCCCTCTCTCTGCCCTCTCTCTCCTCCCTTTTTCCTTCTCTCCCTCCCTCCCCCTTTCTCTCTCTCCTTCTCTCTCTCTCCCCCTGTCTCTCCACCTCCTTCTACCTCCCTCCCTTCTTATCTCTCTTTCTCTCTCTCTCTTCTCTCACTTTTTCTCTCCTTCTCTCTCTCCTCCCTCCTCTCCCTGTCACTCTCCACTCCCTCTCTCCCCTCTCCCTTTTCTCTCTCCTCTGTCATATATATATGCATATATATTCTGATTTAACAAATATAGAGATATTGATGAATAAAATTGGTTTTATTTTTATTTGATTTCAATTATCCATTTACCTTTCTACCATTTCATTAATCAGTAACTCACATGAACTAGAGAGGGTGAGATTGTCTTTCTAGACAAGTGAAGAGGGTTTACCTACTGTAATTTTGAAGGTTTGAGTTGACTTGTGTGGAGACATTAGTCAGAGCCAAAATATTTTAATAATGATATACATTTTATTTACTGATTCTATTTGTCAATAAATCATATGTTTTTGATAATTTAATATTAATTATAAAGAAATAAAATTTGTTAGTAATGGGAAATGTTTCTTCAGTTCATTAAATAATTAATATTTAATGGATTTGGGTAAAAGCTTGAGCTAATCAATTGAAAGTGGTTGCAAATTTGTTAATTAGGAAGAAACTATTAAATTGTATCCCTGAACTGCTATAGCGTTTATAATCACACACACTATATAGGAGTGTGTTTGTCAAATAATGCTAGGTTGAGCTTTATTGACCTGCATGTGAATGTGGTCAGACTTTATAACCTTGCTAGAAAGGGAGAGAAGCCCCCTCATTCTCTCTGTGTCTCTTTTGTATTCTGTCACTCTCATCTAGCTATTTAGTGGAGAAAGAGTCCAAGGCTTGTTCATACCTCTTCTTACTGACTGATTCAAACCAGAATTGTTTTCACCTGATAATGATAATTACTTACAATTAGGGTAAGGTAATTAATGGAGTTCCACACTTGCATATATCTCTATCTCTATTTCCATCTTTATATCCATTTGTAATATGCATGTGTATGTATATACACATATATGTTTATATGTATATTTGCATCAATCAGCTAGAACGAATGTAGAAAACAGTATCATCTCATGTGATGTAGGTGCCACAAATATTATTAGCCCATTTAACAACGAGGAAATTGAGGTAGAGAGTGGTTAAGTGATCATATATAGTCTTAGAGCTAGAACCCAGATTTGACCTTTAGGCTGGCAACATCTCCCATATTCTATGCTCTTCTCCAACAGAGGAGAATGAGAACATTCTAGAATGTTAGCACCAGGGTATGTTCCATGGGGGGCATTGATCTTTTCTGGCCCCTGAAAAATGGACAAGAATCAGACAGGTGAGAGGAAAGCAGATCCCTCTGGTTGTAATGTCTCCCTAACTCAACCTTGCTTTTGAATGGAAAGTGATTTTTTGGAGATATATAGTAGAATACCAAACACCTTGAAAGCAGGGATTACATTTAACTTATACCCACTTCTTCCTTATTATCTTCTCCCAATAAATAAACAAAAACAAGGTAAAAGCTTTGCATCCTTGAAGATGTTCAGAAAATTTGTGATGGCTGTCAAACTGAATTCAGCTTTGAGGGATTAACATCTTCCTCATTTAAGCTGGTTAAATAAACATGGAAGAGTATGCCAATGTCCTTGTTCTATGGCATAGGAAGTATTTTACCAAGATTCGCCTTCATCATCATCACTTAAGACCAGAAATCCCTGTGGGTATGGGAAAAATAGGTGATTTTTCTTTTCCTTTTTTTTTGGAATTCAAAACATGCAAATCCACAGGATGGAGGCACAATTGTTTTCTCTTTTTAGTCTCTTGCAGAATTTGCCAAATGTCCTTACCTAATGACATCAGAAGGTCTCATTCCATGCTTCTGTCTTCAGTACCCAATTAGAAAAAAACACCAAATCTGTTATCCACTTTACTTAATCTTTAGGAGTAAGCAGAGATATCTGAAAGGTCAAGGTCCCATTGTATCTGTTCAAATGGCTATAAATCAGTCAGTCAATAAACAGTATTTAGTACCAGTCTTATTATTATGTTCCAGGCTCTGTGAACTGGGGGTAAAAAAGGAAGTAAAAGATGTTCCCTACCCTCAAGGAACTCACAATTTAATGATGAAGAAAAGATGGACACCACGATTTTTTTGGGAAACAGAAAAAATTTTTTTGAATATATGGAGGAAAAAATGTATATCATTCTTGGACCTTTCTGCCAAAAGTACAATTAATATCGGTTGGATTATAGAATTTAAAGCTAGATGTTATCTAATCCATTTCGCCCCCTTTTCAGACAAAGAATCTGAGACTCAGAAAGCTATGGTACAATCAGACACATATAGGAAGTAAGAACCCTTCTTTTGACTGTAAGACCAGGATTCTTTCTATTACACCACACTAAATGCCTTCTGACAGATTTTATTTGACCTTGATCTCTTAAAATTGGGAACTTTTTTTTTCTTGCCATGATTCGAGATAACAAAACCCTATCATTTACCTTTTCTTTGTTGTTACTCAGCATACATGTAGAATGAAAAATGTTCAAAATTGGACTAAAAATAAAGAAATAAGGAACTTCTATGTGGCCTGAGTCTTGTCCTGATAGAAATTGGTTAAAGTAATGTCAAGAGAAAATTATGATTGTTATCTTAAGAGAAATTTGTATAGGGCAGAGAAGGATGAGATGAAATATTTGCTTCCACAACCAATCAAAATACTTCCATTTCAATCCCAAGTGCTGCTTCTGAGATGCTGGGCTTTGAATATAAAGTACAACACAGCTAAATTTCTCAAAATACACCAGTTGGAGGAGGGGAAAAAAAAGAAAAACAAGAGAATGATTTCCATTTCATCTTCCTCTGAAGGTGATCAGGCTGAAGGAAATGGACAAAGGGAGGAGGGATTTGGTATGTTGAATAATGGAATCAAGTGTGTATTTTTCAACTTCTATCCAAACACAAGCACACTCCTTAGAAGTACTTGAAATGGAAAATCAGGAGAAAAGGAAATGGTGGGAAACAATAAGTGAAATTAAAGAAAACCATCCAAATCATTTGATTATAGAGAAATGTGCATGGACGCAATTGTTCCCTGCAAACAGGTTTACAGCAGAGGATAATTTGCAAAAGAGACAATGTCTGCTTTCAAGTAGCAACAGATTGTTCTTGAAATAAGCATGTTGAAATGCATAAATGCTCTTTGCCTGGAGGGGGCTTTCATCTTGAGATGTGGCATTCAGAGCCAGAAGATTCCCCTCCCAGACGTGGGCAAGCTCTGTTGGTGATGCCCTCTCTGGACCCGACGCCTACTCGGTGTTCCCTTAGTCCCTTGGTTTCTCCCCACTGAAATTTCCTTCTAAAGATCTTCACCTTTCCATTCGCTTAGGTTCCCACGTGTTCGGGTACTCCTGAAAGATGGACAGCAATCCGTGCCAGAAAGAGCAGCCTGAGCTGGCAGCTGCCGTCTATTCCTGAGATTCGGAGTGGCTCAGAAACACACCCACACACACACACACACACACACACACACACACACACACACACACACACACACGCATGCACGCGGCGCACACACGTCCGGTTCTTTGTATTTCAGGGCAAGAGCTCAATTACTTAATCTTTCCGAGAAGGTCAGTCGGAGAGCTTCCTGGTAGACACCCACATTCACATTAGTGGAGTTGAACTCTGGATCCTGGAGCCAAGCTGTCCCCGAAAGTGACTGCCCACTTTGCAATTACCACTCTCCAAAGGGACTCACTTTCTGACGGGTGCAAGGGCACAACCGCTGGAGATCAAAGAGGAAGAAGGCGTCTTAAGGCAGACAGCTCCAGCTCGCCAGCGCCCTACATAAATGAATGTTCCCTGTCAGGAGCTGGCCACTGTTGGCTCATCCTTGAAGTTTCCCGACTCAGTAAGCTAATAATGCAAAAAGCTATCATGGGCAGGAGAAGAGGTTTGCCATCAAAAAGATGACAAATGACTTAGCTGAGTGTTTCTTCTGCTTTTTCTACAGCCTGTCCGCTGCCTCCACCCACTCACATAGTGCCAAGATTGTTAGTCTTACAATAATAATACTGGTAACAATAATATAGCCTTTATCTGAAATTTTAAGATTTTGTATAGTGCTTTACAAATATTTCTTTTGATATTCATAACAACCCTGGAAAGTAGGGGCAATTACCACCCCCATTTCTTTTTTTTTTAAACCCTTAACTTCTATCTTGGAATCAATACTGTGCATTGGTTCTAAGGCAGAAGAGTGGTAAAGGCTAGGCAATGGGGGTTAAGTGACTTGCCCAGGGTCACACAGCTGGGGAGAGTCTAAGGCCAGATTTGAACCCAGGACCTCCCATCTCTGGGCCCGACTCTCAATCCACTGAGCTATCCAGCTGCCCCACACCCATTTTTAGAGGAGGAAACTGAGGCAGATAGAGGTTAAATGAGTTGCTCAGGGTGACACAGCTATTAAGTGTCTCAGAATGGATTCCAACTTAGATTTTCCTGATTCCAGATCCAATACTCTATCCATTGATCCATTTCTTGGGTCAATTCCTTTCTAATACACAAAAAGAAAAGAATTGTTTGATGGAAATATTTTAGGCAAATCAACTGAGCATAATTTTAATGGTGCCTTTGCTCCATGAGAAGTTGCATAATGTGGTGATCATGCCCTACCTGGAGAAGAGAGACCAGAAGACAAGCTCCTTGAGGGCAGAGGATGTCATTTCACCCTTTTGTGTGTACCCATCACTTACTTAACACAGTGCCTGGCGTATTGTAAGCACTTGATATTTCTTGACTAATTGATAAGCCAGTCATGAGACCCCAATGAAACTGCTTAACTTTTCACAGTTGTAGTTTCCTCAAGTGAAAGATTGTGATACTAATCCTTATTTTATGAGCTTTAATAATCACTATAGGGCAGTGGGTATTAGAGTGTTTGATTTGGAGTTGGGAAAACCTTAGCTTGTACCCTGGCTTTGCTCCTCATCACCTCGGGACTCCAAGTAAGCCATTCAACACATTTGAACCTGTTTTCTCATCCATAAAACAAAGGAGGGGTTGGAATCGACAATATCTCATGTCTCTTCTTCATATACAGAATATCATTTCCCACCTGTATGGGGCAGAGAAATTACTGCTATCCCTCTTCAATCCCTCCCCTTGGCCAGGGGGATCCAGAGTTTACTTGCCGCCTTCCCCTCCCTCTCTCAGTTTACACATGTTTGGATGAGTTTTTCCAGTTCTCTGAAGGGATATTTGGGAAGTGGGCACATCTATTCAATTCATCAACAGTGATTGGTTTTCCATAGACTGTGCCACATTCCTGTAATGCCTTCCATTCAATCTCTTCTTCTTGGAAGCCCTAGTTTCCTTCAAAATTGAGCTCAAGATCTGCCTCCCATTTGGGGTTTTTCCCAATCCCTCCAGCTGCTGGTGACCCCTTTCCTCCAAATCTTCATTATACTTATATTCATATATCTATATTATATTTTATAAAAATATGTTTATGCATTTATAAGTGTACTTGCTCTTTGAAAGAAGCTACTATTTTCACTGGCATCCCCAGTGCCTTGCACAGGGAAAGTAGATCCTTAATAAATGCTGGCTAAATTGGGATGCTATATTAAGATGAGTTATTTTTCTCTAGCTTTATAAACTGAGATCCCTCCTCCCCCTGTAGCTAAGGGGGTGTATATATTGCATGTGTGTATGTGCACGTGTGTGTGTGTGTGTGTGTGTGTGTGCAGGCAATCAGTTCTCACTCTCTCTGAATACAGATCAATTGTTTGTAGAGAATGCTCCAAGATATCGGCTGTTCTTGTTGCAGAGACAGATGCACCCACTGGAGTGGATGAGCAGTGAGTGTGAGAAGCTCCCTGGGAGGACTGCTCTTTCCAGAAGCCCCTGAGTGCTCCAAGACACCCTGATCCCATCAGGCACTCCTGTTGTCTCCACTTAATATTCCTTTTGAAAACGATGCTTGGTGGGACGTGTGCACATTTGTAATTACCCAGAGTGGGCTCATTTGTCCCTCACGGAAAGGGAAATTAAACCAATGTCTAGAGCTCCCAGAAGGATCAGTATTGGGTGGTAAGGCAAAGCTCTAAGGAGTCTGATTGAGTAAGGAAGAAAATTAAAAAATAAAAGAAGCAGAACGTTCCCCAGGTCAAACCTATTTCCCCCAGTGGTCTCCCTATAGTCCAAGAGAAATGGTCTTCATTGCACCTTCAAGAGTTAATCTCTGATAGTCAGGACATTTTCAGAGACAGCGATCTGTTGAATTGATGCCCAGCTGGAGTGTTCTAGGAACAGATACTCAGATGTAAGAGGCAGAGTTAATATTTCAGCCAGCCCTTTGAAACCAAAGCTGTGAGTTTAAGTCAAGTCAACAAATTCACAGGCATTTGGGGGCCATATCTAAGCTGGGGGAGGCAGCTGGAGGCAAGGGAGAAGAATACTCCTGAAAACTGCTAAAAACTTGAGCTGCTTTTGCAGAACAGTTGCTGCTTTGACTAAATGGGCGAGAATTAGGTTTCTGCTGAGTTCCCATGACTCCCACTTAAAATGTAGGTGACTTGGTGGCCTCCCCCCAGCTTCTGATAAGGCTGCAGATAGGTCCCAGCTTGCTGAAAGCAGTGGCATTAGGGAGAAACTGATCTCTCTGCACCAGAAAGAAACAGAAGGGAACTTGTCTTAGGAGTCACAAAGCTTAGCAATCTCTGATGATGAGATGGGAAGTAGGGGGAGAGACCTTTGAATATCAAATAACAGGATTACCGCACTGAACACTCAAAGAGAGTAGAAGAGAGGCTAGTTTAGTCATCTTCAGCTACATCAGGCCGAAGGAATAAAACAGAGCCCTCTGACACCAAAGGAAAGACTGGGGCCAAATCTGAATTCCTCTGGCTTCTATCACATTTCTTTGTCAATGTTCTAAGCCTTCCCCCTCCCATGTACTGATATTAATTAAAAAAGTGCTGATATTGCTTTAAAAGCTTTAAAAAAAGACTTGAATGTTGTCTTTCCTGGTTCAAATAACTTTCATGTCCTTAAAGCACATAGTATTCAGGAGCTCAAAATTTGAGAGATGGGCAGGACTGGAACTAGTCTGGGCTAAATGGGGCTTTGTCTTTTTTTTTTTATCATAAACCAACAAACATCAGTAAAAGTGAGCATTTTAGTATATAAAGAATATAAAAAGAAGATGGTATATATAAAGCTATGACTTTGTATTAGTCTTTTTTGTAAAAACCTTACTTTTCGTGTGCATTGATTCCAAGGCAGAAGGATGTCAAGGGCTAGTCAATGGGGGTTAAATAACTTGCTCTTTTTGTCACTGTTGCTCCCCCCGAACACACACCCTTCACTGTGATAGGAGCTATTTCTTGTAGCAAATAATCATGGCTAAGTAAAATAATTGCACATGTTGGCCATGTCTGAAAAGGTATAGCTCTTTCTGCATTTCTAGACCATCACTTCTTTGCCAAAAGATAAAAAGCTTATTTTATCATTTGTCTTCTGGATTCATGATAGTCATTGAATTAATGACAGTTCTATTTTTTTAATGTATAGGGGACAGCTGGGTAGCCCAGTGGATTGAGAGTCAGGCCCAGAGACAGGAGGTCCTAGGTTCAAATCTGGCCTCAGACACTTCCCAGCTGTGTGACCCTGGGCAAGTCACTTGACCCCCATTGCCTAGCCCTTACCACTCTTCTGCCTTGGAGCCAATATACAGTATTGACTCCAAGATGGAAGGTAAGGATTAAAAAAAATTTATACATTTTAATACTAGAAATTTACTTTCTCTCCCTCTTTTCCAATCCATTGTGAGGTGATGGGGGTTGTGTGGGGGGAGAAGAATAGAAAACACGAAATTCTTGGCCATTCAGAGTTAGTTCTTTTGCATTTTTATAATCATCATAAATTATTCTCTAGGTTCTAGTTACTTCATTCTGTGTCAGTTAATACTTGTCTTTCCAGGTTTCTTGGAATCCATTCCAATCTCTGTTTGCCTTAATTCACCAGAGAAGGAAATGGCAAATCACTCCAGTATCTTTACCAAGAAGATCACATGCTAGTATTGGCATGCTAGTATTGGTCCAGGGAGTCATGAGGAGTTGGACATGGTCGAAGAACAATAAAGATAATTCCTGGGTTCTAGTCCCAAACCCAACATTTCTTCCACCTTAGTATATTAATTCTTAGTGTGTGATAATAAATGACATTTACATAACCTTTAGAATTTATAGATGGACTTCCCTACAAATGTCCTATGAATACAATAACAGCATGAATGGACACATATACCTGTTTAACATTTACAAATCATGACCTATGGAATAAAGACGTAGGAAGTCCCCTAGAATCAGTTTCCCCTACAGTTTGCTTAGAGTTTGGATTTCAGATACTCTATCTGACTCCATCCCTACCCATTGGGAACCATCTAGATCCCGCCATTGCAAATCATTTTGACCTTATAACATAGTCAAAGCCAATCAATTTCCTTAAAATAATAAGCACTGTGGTATTAAGAAAACATTAAATTGCATGAAGCTCAAGCACTGACCCAAAGGACTATATTCCCAGATCCTAGGGCTAGCACTTCACTACTTCATTATACAGTGCTGCCAGTTAGGGAGGAGATGGAGAAAGGGAAAACAACTTGCCAAGGATGAACACAGAAGGGTTTGTAGTTACATCCTGATGTCTAGGTTTCAGTGGAGTTGATCGCTCATAGATCACAGGGAGAGAAATATAGGCCAGGACTCTTTGCAGATGACTGGGAGAGAGCAGGATTCATTGACTCCTGCTGTTGTTTTATGGACACAGACAGTCAAGTAGCATTTATTAAACATCTTCTATGCTCCAGGAAGGGGCCAAATCACCAGGGATGTGAAAACCGATCCCTATTGTCAAGGAATTCACAGTCTAGAATTGAATCTGTACAGCTGGGCATAAGGACAATATTTAAACTCAGATAAAAATATTACCTTGGTTATCCACTTTACCAAGAGAAAGTAAAACTTCTTTCAATGTTAACAAGGCACATCAAGGAAAAACTTCCTTCCATGTCCCTTTTCACTTTTCCCATCAACTGTTCTTTTGGAAAATCTCATATCTACATGGTTATCCAATCAGAGTCTATGCTATACTCCATGATTATACATCATCACATTTAATTCAATGATGTTTTGCTAAGTACTGTAAATTTTATTTTCACCCATTTTATAGATGTGGGAAAAAGGCTATAAAAGAAAGGAAATGACTAGTCTAGAGTTACACACCATCCTATATAAACCTAGGACTCCTGACTTCAGGTCAAAAATTCTTTCCATTTTTTCAAAGCTTTTGTATCATATTGACTTCCAGAAAGATGTATTTTGAAGGAGATGAGGCTCTGTAGTAAACTACTAGGGAATGAAGTGAGGCAAAGATATAAAAACTGCCAAATCACAGAATCACCGAATCTTCAAGTTGGGAAGGATGCCAGAGCACCATCCAGTTTAAAAAATACCTGATCAAGAACGTTCTATACAACCTATTCGCTAAATGGCCTTTGAGTTTCTATTTCTTTTTTTTAAAAACCCTTACCTTCTTCTGTCCTAGAATCAATTCTGTGCATTGGTTCCCAGGCAGAAGAGTTAGAAGAGCTAGCCATTGGGGATTAAGTGGCTTGCCCAGAGTCACACAGCTAAGAAGTGTCTGAAGACAGATTTCAACTAGGACCTCCTGTCTCTAGGCTGGACTCTCAATCTACTGAGCCACCTAGATGCCCCTTGACTGAATACTTCTAAAGCAGTGCTTTCTACTTTCAGGTAGCTTGAATTGTTAGAGAGTTTTTTCTTACATCGAGTTAAAAATCTAACCTTGACTTCTACCTATGATTTTTACTTCTGTCCTCTGGGATCCAAGCAGAACCAACCTAATTTCCCTTCCATATAGTATAGTCTTTCAAATACTTTACAGCAGCTATCACCTTCTTTCTAAATCTTTACTTCTCTATCCTGAATTTCCTCCTCTGACAAGCTCTCTTTGCCCTCATCATCTTAGTTGTCCACCCCCTGAATATGGTCAAGTTTGCCAGTGTCTAACCTGAAACATAGTGGCTCTAATTGAACAGAATACCTCCACTGATTTACCAGGGCAAGGTACAAAAGAGTTAACATGCCCCTCATTTGTTACTCTGCATCTCTGGATGCAGATGAATTCAATTTTTTTGTTTGTTTTCATGCCATTTTTACTCATGATGCTTGTAATCCAGGTGAAGGTCTTTTTTATCCAAATGGTTGTGAAGCCATGCCTTTCCCATCCTAAATCCCCCCCTTCTTGATTTTCTATCAGTTAGCATCTTTCCTCCACCCCCTCAAAAATTTACCTTGTATCCATGAACTAAATATACACATGTACAGTGTACATGCATTTATATGTACACGTATGTATATGTATACTGCATATTACACACAGGTATATACATAGACCATTAATTAACTTATTTTATGAACATGTAGTGTGCAATATGTATGAATATTAGTGTGTGTATTATGTACATATGTCTATGTCTATGTGTATACACAAATTTCTTTTCTGACAGAATTTTGAATGTAAACTTCTTAAAGGCAGTCATTTTATTTTGGATTTTGTATCCACAAAGATTAGCTGGGTGATTTTGGACAAGTTACTTAACCTCTATTTGCCTCAGTTTCCTCAACTGTAAAATGCAGATAATAATAGGAACTATGTTACAGGGTTTTTTGTGAAGATTAAATAAGATAATATTTATTTATAAAGTACTTAGCATGGTGCCTGGCATAGAGAAGTCTCTTAACAAATATTGTTCCCTTCCCTTCCTAAAGGTCTTTAAATCCTAGCCAAATGGCCAATTTTCAGAGTTTAGTTCTATAGGGAATTTCTATTCCCAACCCAGCCATGGGTTGGACTAGATGATTTCCAAAGTCCCTTTCAGTTATGTAATGCACAACTCCTTTGAGTGAGCATGATCTTTTTCTATCCTAAGACTTTCTCAAAATACTAACTTATTCCTTCCTGTTTTGTATCATCTGCAAATCTAATGAATGTTTCCTTTGTGTGCCTCCATCAAAGCCCCTGGTAAAATTTCTGAACAGTCCAAGGTCAAAGAGAGTTCCCTGAGGCATATCTCCTAGGTCCCCTGGACATCTGGACCAGAGAAGTGGGGAAGACATCACAGAGGACCAGAGAAGCAGGGAAGACATCACAGAGGACCAGAGAAGCAGGGAAGACATCACGGAGGACCAGAGAAGCAGGGAAGACATCACGGAGGACCAGAGAAGCAGGGAAGACATCACGGAGGACCAGAGAAGCAGGGAAGACATCACGGAGGACCAGAGAAGCAGGGAAGACATCACGGAGGACCAGAGAAGCAGGGAAGACATCACGGAGGACCAGAGAAGCAGGGAAGACATCACGGAGGACCAGAGAAGCAGGGAAGACATCACGGAGGACCAGAGAAGCAGGGAAGACATCACGGAGGACCAGAGAAGCAGGGAAGACATCACGGAGGACCAGAGAAGCAGGGAAGACATCACGGAGGACCAGAGAAGCAGGGAAGACATCACGGAGGACCAGAGAAGCAGGGAAGACATCACGGAGGACCAGAGAAGCAGGGAAGACATCACGGAGGACCAGAGAAGCAGGGAAGACATCACGGAGGACCAGAGAAGCAGGGAAGACATCACGGAGGACCAGAGAAGCAGGGAAGACATCACGGAGGACCAGAGAAGCAGGGAAGACATCACGGAGGACCAGAGAAGCAGGGAAGACATCACAGAGGACATGGGACTCAAAAAATCAGTAGGGCAGAGAAAGTCAACCACAAGAGAGGGAATGAGTGTCCAAATAAGAATTAGTAAATTCTATGCAGGAGACCAAGAGGAGCCAGGTCTAGTTGGAGGAGAAGGTGTTTGTTAAAGGCTCTTGTGGGGAAGATGAAAGAGAATGGGGTTTAAGAGGTGAGTT
The DNA here is from genome assembly GCF_027887165.1 of Monodelphis domestica. Classification (NCBI taxonomy): domain Eukaryota; kingdom Metazoa; phylum Chordata; class Mammalia; order Didelphimorphia; family Didelphidae; genus Monodelphis; species Monodelphis domestica. The sequence goes on from NC_077227.1 coordinate 60,552,166, forward strand.
GGGATTATGGGTGGTCTTGAATGCCAGACTGATGAGCTAACATGTCGAGATGATGGGAATTAAGAATGGAAGATGGGTGAGTGTGGAAGATGGATGAGTGTACAAGATTCTAAAAGGGGCATCAGAAGAGAAACTCCAAGTTTAAGATGATAGGGCTTGTTGGCTGCCTGATATTCCTCTATAAAACACTTCCTAATCATCATTGGCCCCCACCTATCTCCAGTGATAAACCCCAGGAGTGCTCCCTGTCAGGTTGTGAATAAAGTTTAGCCAGCTTGGTTAATTACTCTGACACCAACTATAGTTAGCTACCAAACAGCTAGAAAAACTATCCTTAATGAGCATAGGAACACAAGCACACACACACACACACACACACACACACACACACACACACACACACACACAACCCCAAAATAAACCTGCTCAATTAAAACCAGCCATGGATGCACCAGCTGCTTGCCACAGATTATAGCCTCATGACAGACCTCCAAATCCAAGCAGGAGAGGCCTCCAAAGGGTCATCAAAAGGCTTTATTAGAGTAATTAAGCCTCCCTCATGACAAGGGGGTGGAATGGTTTTCCTTAATTTTTCGCTAATGAAACTACAGCATGGGAGGGGCTGTCTTCCCTCTGAGCTCTTAGATGTTTCTGGTGGCTGCAGAAGGTTTGGGTTGGTTCTTGAAAATCCCCCTCCCTTTCTCCCCCCACCCCCATTTTTGCCAGCCAGCCAGTTCTCCCACCACCCTTCTGTTGCTGTGCAAATCTCAGCTTCCCATCCAAGACATTAGTGGAAAGGCTTATCTGATTTGCTCATTAAAGCCCCTGTAGAGTTAGACGGCAAAAACTCATTAGAAGAGATGGGCTGATGTGCAGATTTGGGAAATACAGTATCTTGGCTATGAATGGGAGTGTGGGGTCTTTTCTTCTCCCCTTTCTCAAAGCGTGTGCACACACACACATGCACACACACACACGCACACACACACACACACACGCACACACACACAACATTAGTTTGCTAGGAAGGGCCTTTTGTCTGTCTCCTGAGTTGGATGAGTAGAAGGAGTGATGCACGATGAAATGCCAAAGATTATTAGACAAGGAGATTGGGGATTTATGTTTCTAGGGCCAGCAACAGGCAAGGCAAACACACATTTCTTGAGCACTTAACTATGTTCTAGGCACTGTGTTAAACAATAGGCTTACACAAAAAGAGAAATTATTTCTCCACTCAGGGAGCTTATATTCTAAGGTGAGAAGGAAAGTTAGTACATAAAGGAGAGCTAAAAGTGGTGGTATGGATGGGAACAGAAGGTAGTATGGGGCCATGAAGGTCAAGTCCAGAATGAAAAGCAGAGCCAGGTGGGGAATGAAGTGTGGCTGGCCTTGGGCCTTTCTCCAAGACAGAGGGCTCCAGAAATATAGGAAGAAGGACGGATGTTACAGAATGGAGAGGCCTCAGGCCCTGAGGAAGGTGGCAGGGTGGGAAGAGAGCTGAGTCATAGTGATGAAATCTGGAGAAAGCCAAAATGGGAATGATAGCTGGCTGGCCTGGGCTCATCCTCAAAATGGAGGCCTCTGGCAGGAATTCACCAATGGGAAAAGGATACAGGAATGACAGAGGGGGAATTCAGGAGGAAAAGATCCTACATATTATGGGGAGAGTCATTCAGAATTTTAGATCTAGGATAAAGAGCTATATATGTACCTAGAGCTGATCCAAAGCAAAATTTTGAAGGAGCTGAATTTTGTCTTTTAGTGAAAACATTCTCATATCTCCTTTCTGGGCAACCAGATGGTATGGTGGATAGAGTGCTGGGCCTAGAGTAATCTTCCTGAGTTTAAATCTGGCCTCAGACATTTACTAACTGTGTGGCTCTGGTCAAATTGCTTAACCCTATTTGCCTCAGTTTCCTCATCTGCAAAATGAGCTGGAGAAGGAAATGGAAAAATTACTCCAATATCTTAACTGCCAGCCCCAAATGGTGAAGTGTTAGACACAACTGAAAATGACTAAATAATAACATCTCCCCTTTCAGACGATTTTCAAGACCCAACCCTAGTTGGGTTAGTCCAATGTCAACACATGAACTTGGAATTAAAAAGACTTGAGTTAGAATGCCAGCTCTACTACCTGTGTGGCCTTGGATGAATCAAAATTTCACTAGCCTTTTATTTCTTCATCTATAAAATTAGGAGCTTGGAGTAATGATCTAGAAGGCCTTGGCCAGCTCTATAACTATACCTTCTCCTATCCTCTTGCACACTCTTCCTAAACCGAGGTACCTTGTTGCTATCCATGAAAAGCTAGTAGTGATACCCTCATCCTAAAACTTCTCCTGGTTCTTTAGACCTCTCCTTTACACATCTTATTCTGATTTATGCAGAATAGCTCAAAGCCTAGGTAGGAGGCTCCTTGTTGGCCACCAGTACAAAAGTAAAGGCAGGAGGATGCTTAGTTTTCATATTTGTTTGGATGGCAAGATCCACAGGATTTGGAGGGTGGAAAGGAGTGTGAATCCAGGACTTCAATCCCCAGAAGTCCTTGCTCCACTTACCCAGAATGCTTTGTAATCTCACTGAATTCTCACCTGGGCCAAGATCAAGATGAGGTATTTAACCTGATTGGAAAGGCTTCTGGGCACTCTTTTCTTTCCTGTTTCCGCTTGCAAGCAGACACAGCTCTTTTCATAATGTAGGTGAGGTTGTGTCTAGGCCTAGACACATGCTTTCTTATTCTGTAATTTTCTTTAATCCATAACCTTTAATAAACCTCTAAAAATATAATGCTCCTTGCAGAGAAAAACTAAATTTCTACCTGCCTCAGTTTCCCTAAATTTTAATCTTAACAGGGGTAACAAAATTTCAGTGACTCAGATACTACTACTACTCACACACACTCTAGTGAACATACTTCTATGTTTAGAAAAGAGCTCACTTCCACTTAATCCTGTGACCAGGTCACCACAAACACCACTCTACCTCATAATCAGATTAGCTCAGATTTCTTTGCTTTTTGCTCTTTAGAGATTAATACAGCCCAAAAGATTCCCCATATGGACCCCTTGGGAACAGAAATGAGACCTTGCTCAATAGTAAGAAATAAATGGGCAAATTCTCAGGGAGAGACATCAATTCATGAAATGAGAAAATGCAGGGCAGCATCTCAGTCCTTCCAGTGAGAAGATCTCTGGGTCAGGCATTCTATAAGCTTGTGAAGAGCAAAGCCTAAGAATGTTTCATGCAACAATAAACTTTTTCAACCTATGCAGAGGCAATGAGCCAGAACTAGCTCACCAGTGTCAAGGCGTGCTTGTAGGTTCTTAGAGGTTCATGGGCTTCCTGGAAGAGTCAACTGATGAGAGAATTCATCCCTACTGTGTGACAACAGCTACCGCTTCTCTTCCCCATCCTTTGCCTACAAATTTGAATTCTTTCCATTTTAGTGCATCTTGCAATGTCTTTTTCTGAGCAGCCTGATATGGTAGAACATAGAACAACACACCTGGTTTTGTGATTCGTCTTCCAAACACCCTCACAGCTGTATATTCCAGTGGTCAGTTAGTGTTAACAAAAGCTTCCCATTTAAGTTTCTTCTCATTCTCCCGCGTGTACTCTTCTTCTTCTTTTTTTTTTAAGCCTTACCTTTCATCTTAGAATTAATATTAAATATTGGTTCTGTAGCACAAGAACAGGAAGGGCTAGGAAACTGGGGTTAAGTGACTTACTAGGGTCTCACAGCTAGGAAGTGTCTAAAGCCAGGTTTGAACATGCAACCTCCCATCTTTAAGCCTGGCTCTCTATCCACTGAGCTTTTTAACTGTTTTTTGTACTCCTATTCTTAATGCTGTTGGTATAACTAGGCAGATAAATATAGGTAAAGTCTACATCTCCATGCCTCAGTTTCTTCATCAGAAGGTTGTCCAAGGTCTTCCAGCTCTAAATTTTATACACTTATTATCTATCCTATGGTGGTCCTTTAGTCCATAGCCATTCCAGTCCATAGATTTTCCAATGAAATCTATTGACTTTGGTGCTTTGTAAAATAGAGTTCCTCATACTTTATATTCCATTCCTCTGGATCATAGTAAGTTCATAATTCATGTTTCTGACATGAATTCCACAGATACATGTGGCTTTATGTATGGGGTGTTCCAAAGGTTGAAAACTAGCTTCCCAAGACCTTTGGAACACCCTGCACAACAAGTGGAATGATAAATAGATATTCCAATTTTGTGGTAACCATCATTCTCTCAAGATTTGGGTTTAATTATCTAATCTTTGGGGATTGGACCCTAAAATAGGATGATCTCTATATTGAAAAGTCTAAATGATCCAAACAGATCAGAATTCCAGGATGCCCCAGAGGCATCTTTAATTTAGTTCAATCCCTTAATTTTTTGTGTTGCTTTTAGGATTTCTGTTTCTTTTGAATTTCCTGATGCCTTGTCTTCTGATACTTATTCTAGGTATAGAAAGAGGGTCACTATCAGTTTGCTTCTGGTATATCAAGTAAATATAAACAAGGTATGAATGTATAAACATGTGATACGTCTGGGTGTGCTGGTCAATGTTTAGTACCTATCTCTCCATAAAAAGGAAATATGCATGCCAGACACATATTTAAACTATAATCTACCTTATTAACATTTTCCCATCTCTTACATAACTCCAAACAAACAATCAAGCCCGGAGTAGGAGCATTTACAAAAATCCAAAATATAAATGATCAAATTGAGAATTTAACAAATAGATCTTGAGATTCATTCAAGGTGGCTTCAGCCCACCCCTGGATACACTGTAAAAAAATTCAGCCATGGACTCGAGCTGTGGGTAGTGGGAGATGTAATAGGCATTATTTAATACCTGGTTTTGTGTACTCTACATGACTGTTTACATAATAATAGTATGTAGTTATTAACCAAAGCTATGTCTCCAATAGCTTTTTAGTTTTCCTGTCAAACATCCATAAAATGTGGTCTTGTATCTAACAATTTGTGGAACCATGTTACTTCTCTGTGCTGACACTGGTCAAAGAGCACTTTACATGGAAAAATAATATACCCCAATGAAAAAAGTGGAATATTCTTAGGATGTGAAAGTCAAATCCCACTCAGCGCCCTCAATGGAACAAGCAGTGTTTAAAGCAGAATATATCTTTTTCCTTGATTAATTCCATAACAATGATAACAATTCATATTTCTATAGCTATTTATTTTAAACATTTTCTTTTTAAAATTTGACTTCCAAATTCTTTCTCTCCCTCTTTCACCTCTCCCACCCACTGACAAAGCAAGCAATATGATATCAAGTATACACATGAAATCATGAAAAACATATTTCAATGTTGATATTTTGGGAAAAGCAAAAAAAAAGTGAGAAAATTAGACTTCAATTTGCACTCAGAGTTCATCAGTTCTCTCGCTCTGGAGGTGGATAGCACTTTTTTTTTTTTTATCATGAATCCTTTGGAATTATCTTAGTTCATTCTATTGATCAGAATAGCCAAGTTTTCCACAGCTGATCATCATTATAGCATTGTTGTAACTGTGCATAATGATGTCCCAGTTTTTCTTACTTCTCTATACATCAGTTCATATAGGTCTTGCCATATTTTTCTTAAATCACTTCCATTGTCATTTCTTATAACACAATAGTTTTCCATCACAATCCTATGGCACAACTTGTTCAGTCATTCCACAATTGGTGAGAATCTCCTCAATTTCCAATTCTTTGTCACCACAAAAAGCTGCTACAAGTATTTTTTGTAAGTATAGGACCTTTTCCTATTTATTTGCTGCCTTTGGCATATAGATCTAGTAGTGGTATTTCTGGCTCAAATGGTATGCACAGTTTTATAGCCCTTTGGGCTCAGTTCCAGATTGTTCTCCAAAATGGCGGGACAAATTTACTATTCTATGAGCAATTCATTAGTGTACCTATTTTTCTCTCATCCCCTCCAGTATTTATCATTTCTCATAAATATGACAAAGTTGTTTTAATTTGTCTTTCTCTAATCATCAACAACTTAAAATATTTATAGCTTTGCTTTGTTCTCAAAACTTTCTGTTCATATCATTTGATCATTTATCAGTTGAAGAATAACTTATTTCATAAAATTGGCTAAATTTGATACTCAGTATATATTTGAGAAATGAGTCCTTTATTAGGGAAATTGGCTGAATAATTTTTTTATATTACTTCATTGCCTATGGTGCCTTTTAGCAAAATGTAGTTTCCATAATTAACCCTTTTAATTAGATCTATTTTTACTTTTGCTTTTTCTGAGTTCATGATTGGTATTCTATCTTTTAATTTTTTTTTGTTGTTGTTTAACCCGAAGAATGCTTGAATCTACTCCAGGCCTTTATTTTAACTCTGTGTGCATCTTTCTGTTTCAAATGTGTTCTTATAAAAATATGTTGTTGGATTCTGCTTTCAAAACTATTTTGCTATCCATTACTATTTTATGGATGAAGTCATCCCATTCTCATTCACAGTTATGATTACTACATTTTCCCTCCATCCCATTTTCTTTGATTTCTTCTTTCTCTTTTACCCTATTCCTTATCAAAAGTCTAACCAACTGCTTTCTTTTTATCCACTCCTATTATCCACTCCTTTTTTACATTTCCATATTGGCTAATACATTACTATACACAACTAAATATTTACAGTTATCTCTTCCACATCTCAGGGGTTGTGGGTACAATACGTCCACAATCTGTAAAATCTACATAAAATTTTGGCCCTCTTTTTGTACCACAGAAGGTTGAATTTTTCCTTTTTCTTTCATGGGGTGTTTACAGAATCTTACTATACACTGCTATACATATATTTTAGTTTCTCATTGAATTTCTTATGCCTCCCTGTGATATAATGAAATCATGATGAGGAAAGTTGCAATGTGGTAGGGATGCCTGTCTATATATTCTTCCCTCTTTGAACCAATTACAATGAGAATGAAGTTCAAGCATTGCTTTCCATCCCTCCACTGCAAAGGCTCTTCTTTGCATAATTCTTTTATGTGAGAAAAATTCCCTTCTTCTTTCTCTCCTTTCCCCCTTCTCCTAGTGCATCCCTCTTTCTCACTCTTTTTTTTTTTGGTGGGGGGAGGGAGATTATTCCAACATAATCAGCTGATATTAATGTCCTCTGTCTATGTAAACTCTAACTGCCCTAATAATGATCATGTTTTTAGGGATAACAAATATGATCTCACATAGGAAGGTAAACAGTTTAACATTATTAAAAATCTCATGATTTATGCTTTAATGCCTCTCTTGAATCTTGAGTTTGAATGTACAAATTTCTATTTAGTTTTAATTTTTTATTAGGAATGCATGAGAATTCTATATTTCATTAAATATCTATTCCTTCCCTCCCCCCAAAAGACTATTCTCAGTTTTTCTGGATAGGTTCTTCTTGGTTTTAATCCTTTCTCCTTTGCCTTCTGGAACATTATCACTCCTTAAATGTGGAGGGGGCTAAATCTTATGTAATCCTGACTGTGGCTCCACAATGTCTGAGTTGTTTCTTTCTAACTGCTTAAAGTATTTATTCTTTGACTGAGAGCTCTAGAATTTGGCAAAAATATTCTTTGGGCTTTTGATTTGGGGATCTTTTAGGAGGGAATTGATTGATTTTTTTCAATATCTATTTTACCCCCAGGATTAATGGGACAGTTTTCCATAATAATTTCTTAAAATATAATGAATATGTAGGCTCTTTTTTTAATCATGGCTTTCATGTAGTATAGCAATTCTTAAATTCTCTCTCCTTGATCTTTTTTTCCAGGTCATTCATATTTCCAATGTGATATTTCATATTTTCCCTCTAGTTTTTAATCTTTTGACATTTTATTGTTTCTTGATATCTCATGGGATCACTAGATTCTATTTAATCAGTTCTAATTTTAAGAAATCCTTTTCTTCCGTAATTTTTTGTGCCTAATTCTGTTTTTAAGGTTCTATTTTCATTATTTTTTACCAAGCTGTTAATTTTCTTTTCATAAGTTTCTTACATTACTTTCATTTCTTTTCTCAAATTTTCCTCTGTAATTCTTACCTCTCTCTTTTTAAAACTCTTCCAGGAAGTCGTGTTAGCCTTGAGTCCAATTAGTATTTTTCTTGAGGTCTTGGATGTAACTATTTTCAGTTTTTTACCTTCTTCTGAGTTTATTTTTTGATATTCTCTGTCAGTATAGTAGATTTTTATGGCCAAATTATTTATTTTTTTAAACCTTTACCTTCTGTCTTGGAGTCAATACTGTGTATTAGTCCCAAGGCAGAAGAGTGGTAAGAGCTAGGCAATGGGGGTCAAGTGACTTGCCCAGGGTCACACAGCTGGGAAGATTCTGAGTCCAGATTTGAATCCAGGACCTCCCATCTCTAGGCCTGGCTCTCAATCCACTGAGACACCCAGCTGCCCCCCCCAAATTTATTTTTTATTGTTTTCATTTGCTCATTTTCTCAGCCCATTTCTTGACTTTTAACTTAATGTTAAAGTTGGGCTCTGTTTACCTGGGGTTGTGGAGACAACATGCCAAACCTCAGGGTTTTTGGGGGGTTTCTGTTTTCAGATCTAGTTCTAGGGAGATTCTGTACGTTTTCCATGCTTCTAAGGTGGTATAATACAGGTAGAGGTATGGTTACTGATTTCTTGATCTGCACTCTGCTCTTTATCAAGGAATTCTTCTTTGTCCACTATAGTCACAAGTGCTAGTGTTCCCTTTTACTTTGGAACTGAGCTCAGGGTCCCTCCTTTCTTGTGATCAACACTCCCCTACCCCCCACACCCCCAGAATCCATCCAGTCCTTCTCTTTATCCATAGATAATAGGATCATATATCCAGATCTGGAAAGGACCTTGAGGACCCTCCAATCCAACTTCTCTCACTCTATAGATGAAGAAATTGAAGCCAAGAAAAGTTACATGAGCTACTTAAAATCATATAAGTAACAAATGTCGGAGGCAGAATTTGAACCTAGAACCTCTGATTCCAGTGCTTAGGTATGTGGGGTACAAGAAGGAAGAAGGTATTCCAAGTTCATAGGAAGAATATTCCATTTCTCCTTTTTTAAAACATGTACTTTTATTAAATGTACTTTCTTTGAACTAATTGAATCCTTTGACAAGTAAAAGTAAGCCAATCTACAGTCACTGTGAATTATGTTCTTTAGTGTATACAGACAGACTCATATAGTATCTTGAAATTGGGGGGTCATTTTTTGGAGGGTCTTATGAGTGAGACAAGGTGACCCTAGATGCCTCTTACAAATAGGGACATTGAGTTTCAGAAAGGTAAAAAGAGTCAGCTAGCTAGAGTCCCTAGAATTCAAACTGAAGTCTCCTGCTCCAAATCCAGGACTCCCACCACCATACCAGGTATATATCTTTAAATTCTGGTGGAAGAAATGTTCCCTTTCTATGTCAGGCTGTGCAGTGGGAAGGTGGAGGTTCATGATCAGTGGGAATAGTTTCCGGTTCTGAATAATATTCAGGGCATTCCTAAGCTGGGATGGGACGGAGGATGGAACTGGGATATTCCAAGGAAGGCACTGGCAGCTGAGAAGCAAAGATAGTAACTGGAGGGACACAGATGAAAGAACCAATGGAAATGGAAATTGCATAAAAGCCAAACTACTCATTATTGGGAATAGGCAGAGCTCAGAAAAATGCAGAGAAATAGGTTTCCTGCTCATCATCGTGCATGACCCTGCTGTAACTTCCTCTTAGCAGAATGGGGATCCATACTGACCACTTACTTCTAGCCTTTGGAATAGCTCTTGGGGAACTGAGAGGTCCAGACATTCAGGGAAACTGAGTGTAGAATACACTGAATTCCTGGAAAGTCAAGCTGCTTGGCTTGAACTCAAGCCTGAGTTCAATCCTATCCATTTCCTATCATGTTGTATATGCCTTTGAGAGCTCTGCCAGGACTCAGGGGCACAAGCATAAAGAAAGGCTGACAGCTTAGCTTTGAGACAAGTAACTGTCTGGCAGCACCTGCTTCCATCTTGGCTCTAGTTCCCAAATACTGCCCATCCCATATTGTGCTTGGGATGACTGTTCTGACTGGTTTTCTTAGCTCACTCTCAGAAATCCTTTCTCAGCCCTCTCTTCACATTTCTGTTTCCCAGGCATTTTAGAAACTGATGTCTTCTTTGACAGTCTATTTATAGCCTAGGTGATGTTTCCTTATGACCATAATTTTCTTGAATCCTCCTCAGTCATATTCACTCATAAGCACCTTCCTCTTTGGCTGCAGGCACTCCTCAACCTACCCACTGTTTTCCTTCTATTGTTGTACCATCATCTAGCTCCTAATCCTTATGTAGATGTGTCCCACAAGTCCTGGGATTCCAGGACTCTCATTTTCCATCAAACTCATGGGCATGAAAAGTTAGACAGTGACCCTCTAAGTGTAGTGAGCAGGTGCTCGGCTGTAGGAGTGGGATTTCACTCTAGATGCAGTCAATGTAATTACAGAGGGGAAAAACAGACCTCACAGGTCATGTGCCCACACTGATGTAAGAGAACAAATAGTCCTGGAAATAGTGTAGTGGTTAGAACAAAGGTCTTAGAGTCAGGAAGACCTGAGTGTGAATTCTGCCTTAGACAATTATTAGCTACATGCCCCCCAATCAAGTCTGTTAACTTCTGGCCTCAGTTTACTGTAAAGTCCCTTCTAGCTCTCAATCTACAATCCTAAGCTCCCTTCCCTCAGCCCCTCTGCTAAATTATGGTAGTATACTGAAGACTTCTCAATCATTTTTACATTCTATTATAATGTTATGTGGGTAAGAGTATTGGACCTGGAATCAGAAAGACATCTTCCTGAGTTCAAATCTGTCCTTGGATACTTAACTAACTGGGTGAACCTGGATAACTCACTTAATACTGCCTCAGTTTCCTCATCTATAAAATAGGCAGGGGAAGGAAATGGCAAACCACTCCAAAATCTTTGTTAAGAAAATCTTATAGGGGGTCGTGAAGAGTCAAACATGACTGAGATGATTGAAAAACAAAAATTAATGTTACATGTTTCCAAAAAAAATGGAAATTTTTTGAGGGCAAGGATTATTTTATATTTTTTTTTATTTTTGTGTCCCCAGCATCCTAATAGAATCTCTTGTAAATAAATCATAAATGTCTATCAAATTCTGAACTAGTAATCCTTTAATTTTATTAGACCAGGGAGCCTACTGGACCATCCCCAGTAAGACTGAGGGCTCCCTACTCTCTGCTAAATTTTTGAAAATCTCCTTCAGGTAGAAAATATCAACTGGCTTGTCCCACAGCTCTGACAAATCAAAGAATCAAACTTAGATTAGCAGGCTATTTCCAGTGTCTTTGGGGAGTTAAACTAGGACTTGTCTATAGACTAAGGTAAGTATTACTGGGTCAGTTTCTTAATTATCTGTCAACATTCATCTTTTCCTGGCTCATGACTATCAGGGTAACCCTAACACTCAATCTTGGTCCAGTAGTGCCTTAGAATGAAAGATGGCATCCACTCCCAAATCATGATGGCTCCACCTGTAGACTACAAATATTCAAACCTTGTGGGGAGACTCCTTTTGACAAGAATCCAGGAAGATTAGAAGAGGGTAGGACTGATCTCAGGTGGTATCTAGAGTCTGGGCACATTAGGAAGGTGAAATATAACCCCCTCTGCCAGGAGGTGGGCAGCATGCTCCATCATGAATCCTCTGAAATTTTGTTGATTATGGAATAAGTCATAGTTAAGACTTTCAAGGTTATCTTTGAAATCACATTTTCAAGTGTGATTCTTATTGTGGAAATTACTTTCTGGGTTTTATTCACTTCACTCTGCATCAGTTCATATAAGTCTGCCCAGTTTTCACTGAAACCATCCCTTTTGGTATTTACTATTTCACAATAGTATGTCATCTATACGTTTACCCATCAATAAATATTTATTAAGTTCCTTCCATGGACCAGGGTACCAAGTACCAAGCTATTCCATTATATTAATAGACCATTACTATTTTTCATCTATTCCCTAATTGATGGGCACTCCCTTCATTTCCAGTTCTTTGTTAATGCAAAAAGACTAGCTATATACATTTTTGCACATGAGCCCTTTTCTTCTTTTCTTTGATCTCATTGGGGAATAGGCCTAGTAGTGGTATAGTTAGGTTAAAGGGTAGACACAGTTTAATGGGGTTTGGGGTATAATTCCAAAGTGCTTTTCAATTGCTGTAAGCAATTCACAGATCTGTGGATAGTGCATGAATATGCCTGTTTTCCCACAGTCTCTCCAACATTTGTCATTTTTCTTTATTTTTTTTTGTCAGTTTTGGTAATCTGATAGGTGTGAGGTAAAACATCAGAGTTTCCTTAATTTGAATTCTTCTAATTTTTAGTGATTTGGCACATTTTTCCTATTGTTGATAACTTGGATTTTTTTCCTTTGAAATCTGGCTGTTCTTATGCTTTGACTATTAATTAGTTGTTCAAATAAACCTTCCAAGTATCACTTTCCTTGTCAAAGTTTCTTAACCTAGGATGAGGAGAGATCTATGACCCTGGAGGAAAGAAAATTACTTTTTTTTTCACTCAACTCTAATGAAATTTAGCATTTTCTTCAATTATTTAAAAACACGATTCTAAAAAAAGCTCCACAGGCTTCACAAGTCTGCCAAAGGGATCTATGCTACAAAACAGGTTAAAAATCTCTTTTCTATGCCCAAAGGGCTTTAAAAGACTGTCTGCCCTTTAATCCAGCCATACCACAAAAATATTTATAGCTGTGCTCTTTGTGGTGGTAAAAAATTGAAAAATGAGGGTGATGCCCTTCAATTGGAGAATGGCTAAACAAATTATGGTATATGTTGATGATGGAATATTATTGTGCTCAAAGGATTAATAAAGTGGAGGAATTCCATGGAGACTGGAACAACCTCCGGGAATTGATACAGAGTAAAAGGAGTAGAACCAGGAGAACATTATACACAGAGAGGGATACACTGTGGTACAATCGAATGTAATGGGCTTCTCCATTAGTAGAAATGCAATGATCAAGGACAATTCTGAGGGACTTATGTGAAAGATGCTATCCACATCCAGATAAAGAACTGTGGGAGCAGAAACACAGAAGAAAAACAACTGCTTGATTACATGGGTTTATGGGGATATGATTGGAGTTGTAGACTCTAAATGATCACCCTAGTGCAAATATTAATAATATGAAAATAGGTCTTGATCAATGACACATGTAAAACCCAGGGGAATTGCTCATTGGCTACAGAGGTGGGTGGGAGGAAGGGAGGGAAAGAACATGAATCATGTAACCATGGGAAAATACTCTAAGTTAATTAAATAAACTTTTTCAATGAAAAACATAAAGGTCTGTAAGGTGGGAAGAAATCTCTGTTCTAATGGACCCTTGCTCAATGGGTCCATGATGAAAAGGTAAGACAGTTCTATGAAAAACTGTTCCTAATTTCCCCGCTCCCTTCCAGCTATGGGAGCCTACTTTCCCAAATTCTTATTTAATTAGTTTTTATTTATTTTACTCTTTTGGTGTATACAGATGCCATTTGAGAGAGCAGATAGAAAACTGACCTTGGAGCCAAGACTAACTAGAGTCCAGTCTTTCCTTTGACCCACTCTGACTGTGTAACCATGGACAAGTCACTTAAATTCAGTGTTCAAGGCAATTCTCTAAGACTATTATTTGTAGAGAAAGTGCCAATCTGCATCAGGAGAGCATTTTCTGTACAAATGAAATCACAGCTTAACCCCCATCTCCTATCTGTGAATATATTTATACATGTATCTATGTGTATAAATGTATGCAAAGCATATATACATACATACATATTAACATGTCTCCCCTCATAGAATATAAGCTCTTTGAGGGCAGGAATTATTTCAGTTTTTGTCTCTGTATTCCTAGCATTTAGCAAAAAAACCTCTTATAGAGAGGTAGCTAGATGACTCAGTGGATAGAAGTCTGGAGAGAGAGGTAGGTCCAAATCTGGCCTCAGGCACTTCCCAGCTGTGTGACCCTGGGCAAGTCACTTAACCCTAGTTCTTCTCTTCTGCCTTGGTAATACCTTAGTATTGATTCTAAAATAGAGGGGTAAGAGGTTAAAAAAAATAAACATCTATAAATTGACTGATTGAAGAACTTACTTCTCAGTGACTTAAGCTCTGTTCATGCTCATCGCACCCGACTTGTATCCCCTCCCTTGACTTTGGCCAGCTTTGATCTTTTCAGAAGAGATAGTTTTCATACATCAGTCTGTATAAACCCATTAATATTGTTTGTCTTGTGTAATTCTTCCTTGAGTAGGAGTTACAGACTGCTCATGGCTATTGTGAGTGTCTACATTGGCTTTTGCATGACCAGCAATTTAAATTATCTCTTAAATTCAAAATTGTATTAGTAATATATTTTTCCCAAATTTATAAATTTCAATTTTTAATTTTAAAAATTTATCTTTCTCCTTCATTGTCCAGAAAACTTTCTCTTCTCTTGCAAACAATTAAAAATGACAAGAAGCTGAACAAAACTAATGATCACTCTAGCCTGAGAAGATATTGCAAATTTTTTTAAATTTAAAATTAATTTTAAAATTTTAATTTTAATTAAATTAATTTAACATTCATTTATTTATTGGCTACATTAAAATTCTCAGGTAACTACCTCCCTCCCCCTTTCCCTCCCCTGCTTACATTAGAGAAAGCATCATTTAATAAAATATATATGTACATATAAAATTATGTCTTGCTCATTTCTATTCATCAATTCTTTCTCTGGAGGTGAACATACACAAATCATTTGATTCTTTGACATAGCTCTATGAAGAACCCAAAAGCAGTATGTTCACTCTGTTCCTAGGACAAGGCATGGTCCTCTTGGGGCACTATAGGGGGAAGTACAGAAAATAGTAAGTAAACCAATGACTCCTGCCTCAGATCAGGGTGACAGCAGAATGTGAAACTCCAAAGTGTCTGGAAGAAATAATATGGGTTATAAGATACCACAGTAACAAGGTCTTAATTCTTCTACAAAAATCCCTTAAATTTGACTCACGCTAGGTTTCTATATGATGCTACTTCTTTTTCTAAATTAATCAATCAGCAAACATTTAATAAGTACCTATAAATCTATTTCTGACACCACTTTGGGCAGAGCAAGACAACATGGGAAGTTACAATTTCCTCTTACTCTATACCCTGAAATAGCACACAGCCCTTTTTTAGTTGTGGATTTTTGTTTGTTTGTTTTAAGGCTAAAAATAATTAGCACTTAAATCTATATACTACAAGTCTTTAGGGACCTATGTTTCACTGGTATAAATATTCCCTTTGCTAATACAATCTGAAACTTTGTCGTAGAAGAAAATCTTCATGCAGTTGATGTTGATGGAAAAAGTGGTCCCTGGGTATCCCCAAACTGCCAACCTCTGGTGTTGTGTGTTTCAGAACTCGGATAGGTTGACTTTTTGATGAGAGACACACAATACACCATCAGGTCTGTATTTAGACCCTACTATTTTTATCAGGAAGTCTAGATCATGTATTCCATGGGTATATCTATAAAGAATCTAGGGTCACCTCATGCCCATGATGAGTTACAAAAGTAGGACTTTAGTGGAAGGCTGGGAAAGACACAATAGGTCAATGAACAGATAATGGGAAAATGTGCAGATTTCTAGAGGTTCTGTGCAATTAATTCTGATGGTACCTCTAAGAATTGAAGACACATAGACTGAATGGGGACCACAGATGCCAATAAATACCTGAATAGGAATCCAATCTACAATATAACCTGTCAGATTACGTTTAAAAACCTCCAGAGAGGAGAAACTCATTACTTCGTGAAGCAGTTCACACTATTTTGGGACAACTCTAATTGCTATAACTTTTCTTTGCTTTTAAATGTATCTAAAATATGCTCCACTGAACTTTCTACCCATTGTATATGCTCTGCCCTCTGTAACAAAGAACAAACTTTCTGTGCAACAATCCTTCAAATGCTTAAATATGGTTATCACTCCCCTCCCTTCCCCAACCTCAATCTTCTCTCCTCTCCACTAAAAACTTTCCATTTATTTAATCAATTCTTCTGTGACAGGCTCTCTTTCCCCGTAAACATTTTGTTCGCCCTTTGCTTGGCTCCATTCTGGTGTGTTCAAGTCCTCCTGAAACTCTGATGTCCAGAAGTGAGCACAATATTCCTGATGTAGTCTCATAAGGCAAGTGTACAGAATAATTCTAATCTCCTTTGCTCTGGAAGCTGTTCATCTATTCATGCTACCTGGGGCTGTATGAAATGTCTATGTGGTCATAGGAAAACCCCTTAAATTCTCATCTTTCCCAGGAAATTCTCAAAAGTTGCAACTGACTTACTGGTCTATCTCAGGAGTCTCAGTTGCCATCTTGGGAAGATCCCACATTGAAGAAATCATGACTCCTTATTATCTACAACTCTGGCTAAATAGTACTTCACTGTTTTGGGGTGGCAAACAACACAATTTGCCAACATTGAGCTCATAATTCACTAAAATTCACTATATCTAGATCTGTTCAATACCAGTAAAAACCTCACCCATATGGAACTTGCACAATTTATTTGGGGAACCCAAGTACAAGAATTTAGACTTTTTCTCTTTTTTCTTGTTGCTGTTACAAAGTTGTTTTCAGTCATGTCTGACTCTTCACGATCCCATTTGGGATTTTCTTTCTTTAATAAAAGATAAAACCCTTACCTTCAGTCTTCAAATCAAGACTGTGGGACTTTTGGGGGTGGAGCCAAGATGGTGGAGTAGAACAGAGAAGCTTCAAGTCACCATGAGAATCTTCTCCAACCAATATTAAAATATCGCCACAAAACAAATATGAACATAGGAGTGAAAGAACCAACAAAGAGACAGAGAAACAACTTTCAAGAAAACAAATCAATACTGTGTATTGGTTCCAATGCAGAAGAGTGGTAAAGGCTATGTAATGGGGTTAACTGTTTTGCCAGGGCCACATAGCTAGGAAGTGTCTGAAGCCAGATTTGAAACCAGGATCTCTAGCCTCTAGATCTGGTTCTCAATCCATTGAGGCACCTAGATGCTCCCACTATTTGGGGTTTTCTTGGCAGAGATACTGGAGTTGCTTGCCATTTCCTTCTCCAGTTTGTCCCTGTTTTACAGATGAGGAACAAAAGCAAATAGGATTAAGTGACTTGCCCAGAGTCACACAGCTAATAAGTCTCTGAAGCTGGATTTGAATTCAGGAAGACCATTTTTACTGACTTCAAGCCTAGTACTATAACTACTATACTATCCATCTGCCCTTTCCCTCTTAATTTTATCTAGATTTCACTGATTCTAATAACTAGAAATTTAAATCTTGATGTTATAGACTCTCTCCACTTTTTTTGAATAATTAAATTTTTTTATTAATTTAGAATATTTTCCCATGGTTACATGATTCATGTTCTTTCCCCCCTCTCCTCTCACTCCCCTCCCATAGTTAATAAGCAATTCTACTGTATTTTACATGTGTCATTAATAAAGATTTATTTCCATATTATTGATATTTGCACTAGGACGATCATATAGATTCTACATCCCCAATTATATCCTCATTGACCCATGTGATCAAGCAGTTGTTTTTCTTTTATGTTTCTACTCCCACAGTTTTTTCCTCTGAATGTGGATAGTGTTCTTTCTTGTAAATCCCTCCGAGTTGTTCAGGATAACTGCATTGCCATTAATGGAGAAGTCCATTACATTCGATTGTGCCACAGTGTTTCAGTCTCTGTGTACAATGTTCTCCTGGTTCTGCTCCTCTCACTCTGCATCACTTCCTAGAGGTTGTTCCAGTCTCCATGGAATTCCTCCACTTCATTATTCCTTTTAGCACAATAGTATTCCATCACCAACATATACAACAATTTGTTCAGCCATTCTCCAATTGATGGGCATCCCCTCATTTTCCAATTTTTGGCCACCACAAAGAGAGCAGCTATGAATATTCTTGTACAAGTCTTTTTCCTCATTATCTCTTTGGGGTATAAACCCAGCAGTGGTATGGGTGGTTCAAAAGGCTATTTCCACTTTTCTATCTATATCCCAGTATTTAGAACAATTTTTCTCACATAAATGTTTCATAAATATTCTTTTGTTTATTCACTTATTAAGCTCACTCTCCCAACTTTGTGTCACTGGAAAATTTGATAAATAAACCTTTAAGGGACAGACCACTGTAACATTCAGATAGAGTTTTCCATCTGTGTTAACACTGATGCAACGATTGGAACTCTAAGTCTAGTCATTAAACCAGTTGTGAAAACACCTAACTATATTCAGAAAGAACACCTCTTGTCATCTCGTCAAAAATAATAGCAAGAAAGACTTTATTAAATGCTTTTCTAAGATCAAATTTTGTTGTGTTCACCAGATTCCCTGAAAAACGAGGTTAACAATTATAACAATTATTATAATTATAACATGTAGCATTTATATAGTATTTTAAGATTTGCAAAGCACTGTACAAATATCATTGTAATTGATCCTTACAACAACCTTAGCAGTTAGGTCACCCCTATTTTATAGATAATAATAACAGCTAACATTTATATAGAGCCTACTTGAGCTAGTCATTATGCTAACACTTTAAAATTATCATCTCATTTGATCTTCACAACAACCCTGGGAAGTAGGTGCCATTATTATACTCATTTTAGAAATGATGAAATTGAGGCAGATTTGCCCAAGATTGAGGATGTATCTGAGGCAGGATTTGAACTTGGGTTTTCCTGATTCCAGGCCCTGTGCCCTATCCACTCTGCTCCCAAATGCCAGGCTAATTATAATCTTATTCCCCTTCTTTCTCCATCAAAAATCTGTTAAGTCTGAAATGATGCAATTTCATCCATGGTAAAGTTTCTTTTTCAAATGTTCATAAACCATACTTAAAAAAAATGACTCCTAGAATTTTTCCAGAAATCAAATTCAAGGTCACTGAACTACAGGGTACAGAACTACCCTCTTTTATAGACTTTCATCTTTTTTTTCACCCTTATCTTCCATTTTAGAATCAAAACTTTGTATTGGTTCCAAGGCAGAAGAGAGTTTAAGGGCTAAGCAATAGAGGTTAAGTGACTCATGCAGTCATACAGCTAAGAAGTATCTTAGATCAGATTTGAATCTAGGACCTTCCATCTCTTGGTCTGGTTCTCAATCCACTGAGTCACCTAGCTGCCACCAACTTCATTCATTCTTTAGAATTTTCCCTAATCTGAACCTCATGTTCTACATATTCTCTTAGAGAAAGCATCTTTTCCTCTCATTGCTTCTCTATACAGCAGGTTTCCTCCCAAGACAAGGAGTATTATTTGGTCAGAGATCCAGAATGGATGGAGGTCATTTTTTTCTTTTGCAATAAAATCATTTCATGTCACAGAACCTCAGAGTTGGGAAGAGTCTCAGAGATCATCAAAGTCCAACCCATACTTGGATAGCAATCATCTCTACAACATATTGGTCAAATGGCCATTCAGAGTCTTCTTGAAGAACTCAGATTTCCCCACCCATTGCTCCTGATTCTCCTCTCCTGGGCTAAGCAGGAGCTTAATCTTCCACATGGCAGACCTAATGATGGATATTGTGTTCTCTGAGTGTATTGCTTTCCCAGGTCCTTCAATAAATCTTGATATTCAATGTCTTGTTCAACTTACAGTCATTTTCAGATAAACCCTAAAAAAATTAATTGTTGTACCAGAACTCTCAACAGGATGAAGTATAGGTTTTCTTTCATTTTCATCCTGCTACATTATTATGGCAAAGTCCTTAGGGCCTGGGATGAGGATGATGGGAGGATATACACCAAGTCTTGGTATCTTTCTGACTTTCTCTATTCCTCCTCCATTCAAAAACATAAGGAAGTTATTGTCTTTACAGGCCTGACTCTTAGGGATTGGTCCAGTCTTTGATCTGTCTGTGCCTTATTATTCTTTGCCTAAGAAAATTGGTGGTATTACTTGTTTCCAATAAGTGTTTCAAATGTCTTTTGACTCCTTGCCCATTCACTAGTTAGGCCAGCAACTGGAAAGTTTTGGCATGAGCCAATAATTCCACCATTTTAACAGAGCTGGAAGAAATTATTCTTAAAGTCTTAAGTAATTATAATACTTTCAGCCTATGATTGAGCTTAGGACATTTCATCTTGGCCTTTTTGACTATGGTATTTCTAGGACACTCACGTTCGAAATGTACACATTTCCCACCACTATCATGTTATATTCCTCATTTTCTCATATTTTTCTTCCTAGAAAGGGACTGCAGAAAATTTTTGGGAAATACTTTCTATTTCTTTTCCAAGAAGGCAAGTCTCCTTTCTATACTTCCTGACTGACTGTAAAGATGTCTGTAGATTCCATGGAGGGTGATACTGTAGGAGGTCCTGATCTATAGCCATATATTGTCCAGGGGAATTATTTATAATTGAGATTTGGAGGAAGTAAATTTTTTTGCTGTTTCTATATTAGCTTCTCTATGGTACCTGGCAACCAGGTCCCTACCCTGTATGATAGATGTAGTATCAGTTTGGCCTTGTAAAAAGGTCTAAGGTTATGGGAATATATTCCATATCATTCTAGTCCATGCTTAAACCTGGTGCCAACTGTCTCTTTGCACTCTGCATATGTTGTCTTCCCTCCCTTTGTCAGATTTCCACTCAGTAGGCTGCTAGAAACTGCATATTTTCTTCCTGGGGGGTTATTCACATGGCTACTATTAGCTCAAAGAATAAGAGAAAAGTGAATAGATCCTTCTTCTCTACACATATGAGGATTCTTTAAGGGTAAGTTTAGTAGGCTTCCTTTGATGGAGTACTGTCATATGTCTCTCAGGGGCTTTCTGCCACCTTGCTTCCCTCTTTTTTCCCTACTCCATCTATAGCAGAATTCTTTCAAAGTCCTTTCTCCTGTTACTATTACCTGGTGTCCTTGAAAAAAGAGCCCCTTCCACCATACTTTTCAATGGTGGCTAAAGCCTTCCCCAAAGGACTTCTTCCATTGAGCTGGACTGTTGAGGCAGCCCTACTCCAAGTCCTGTTATTCTATCATTAACTGAACTGCTGACTGAAAAATTGAACACAACCAGTCAATCAATGGGTCTTTATTAAGATTAAGTGCCTTCTATCTTCCAGGTACTCAATATTCTCAATAACTCTCTGGATGTCCTGCCAGCTGCTTAGGTGTCAGTCTTAGAATATGGTTTATGTTGCCCCTTATTTGTTCACTCACACTTACTTGAGGAGGTAGAAGATCAAGAATGTCATGGGCCAGAAAATGATCAAATTATTTGGAACTACTCTCCAATAAAGCAAGTTTGCCAAGGACCTTTGTACCTCTTGTCTAGACTACTGTAATAGCTTCCTAGTTGTTCTTGATTCTTGAAGACTCTTCTTTTCATCTTATTCTTTGGATAGCTGACAAAGTGGTATTCCTAAGTTGTAGGTCTGGTCATTTTACTCTCCTGCTCAATAAGCTCCCTATTACATCAATAATCCATTCTTTCATTTGATATTTAAAGTATTTACATCTTAGGGTCATCTTATTTTTTGAGTTTTATTATTTATGACTTCTCTTTTCAAATAGCTAAAATGCCCTTCTTACTATCCTTTACATTCACTTTTTCTTGGGAAGAGGGGATTACTGATAGTAACTAAAGAGAAACATGGGGATATAAAATATTAAAACCTCTATAAATCTATGTATTTCCACACTGTTTTGCTTTATACTGTTGGGCGCTATGACTATTTCTCCCTTTGTTTCCCATCTATTTTGACATGCCCCTTTCTTTTAGATCATATTCTCAGAATCTATACTATCCAAGGCTCATAGAACCCTTTTTCAATCAGAATGATTTCTGCTGAAATGTTAACCCTCAGTATAAGTCACCTCCATCTCCAAAATCTTTCCTTATTCATCTTCGTAGGTGACATCCCAGACCCTGACTAACCCAAAGACAAGTCATCTACTATATTCCAGGCCAGTCATCCTTATTTTTGTCTTGCCATTGGACTTTGATGACTTTGGATGAGAGTGAAGCTAACAGCCATGCAACTCTGCCTTACTTAAATCCAATTTACTCACAAAGACAAGACATCACCCAATCATGTTTTTGGTCCTCTTCAAAAATGAAAAATGGAAAACAATAACAACATACTTAGCACACACTTGATAAACTTATAATAGACCATTCTAAAGTCAAACTAGAGGCTTGGTCTCCCTCTTTGATTTTATCTTCTATAAGCAGTCTCAGAATGATAGAGAGGATGATGCCTCTTTTTGGGCTATTGGTAACAGTTGTTGCCTTCATTCTACATAGATTAATTGTCCTCCTTCCTGGTGGTAGTAACAGATGGGATCTGCCAGACTTCTCTTAAAATGATGCTTCACCCAGACCATCTTCCTGACATACCACCATATTGTGTCTGCTCCTTCTGCTGCTATAACTCCTGTCTTGGGGCCATATTACCCTGACTAGTGAGAGTATATTAGTATATCTCATTGGTCCCAGATCCCTAACCAAGCTTCTCTCTGGTCATCTTCTTGTTTCCCCTTCTCCTCCCCCCATTTCTCACCAGTATCCACTTTTCATAACTAGTTCTGAGAATGGTTATCATAATCAATGTTATTATTGCTTCTAGAGAAAATGTTTCTTTTATTAACTCACCTATTATTGAGATTTCAAAAAACAAACTCCCCTTTGCTATGTGGTCATCACTTCTTATGGTCAGGGATGATTTCTCTTTTGTATTCATGCAATAGTAATAAATGTTTTTATTCATTCAATTGATCCAGTAATTATAATTCTATAAAAATAAATGCCATTTCTGAAGACCTTTAAAGATCTGACATAATTCAGCACTGTCCTACATAGTAAAATCTGGATGCTTTTTTGTTTGCATTTTCAATTATTTGAAATTTTCTTTTCTTGTTTTTATTTGATTAACATTTGATTTTATTGTTTTTCTTAACTGCATGTAAGTCAAAATTTTTCACATTCATTTTATTTGAGTCCCAAATTTTTCCTCTCTTTCTCTCTCTACCCCTCCCTGTGACCACAAAAATGTAGGTTTCAAGACTGTGAATTGCCAAAACTGTAAAGGTTTCGGCCAAACTGTAAAGGTAATTTTTAGTGTCTTGATTTAAATAAAAAATAAGTGGTCGCCATGGGAAAATTCCCAAACATGAAAATACCCAAGCCATCTGGGTTTTAGGAGATTTTAATTAATCCAAATGAAAGAATTAAGGAAAGGTAGAGAGAGAGAATAAGAGAAATATAGTATGAAGGGCCTAGGCCTGAGCCTTACGAGAGACTAGTCAATCTTTAATCACTCACCACAAGATTTGTCCCACCACGGCGAACTCCCAAACTGAACTCCAAACTCCAACTAGTCCGAACTCCAACTCTAAGTTCAAAGAGCCAGCTCCTTTTAAAGAGAAATTTCTCTTATGTCACCGCCCCTAAATTTTCACATCTACCAATCACAGTAGACGTTTTCCCCAGGACTGACCATTCTTAGTTCACATCTTTTGTTCTCACCTTCTCTGGGTAGACTAAAACCTCACACCTCTTTTGTTAAGCTTGCCTTTTGTAAGTTTCTTGACCTTTTAGTGATTAATTTAACCTTTATAGGTACTTAGCACACTTTTGTATTAGATCTAAAAATAGACCACCTAGCTTAAGGTTCTAGCTTTACTATAAGGTATGAGTTGGGGACTTTTCATTGTTCAATCAGGAGTTTACAACTTTATCTTCCCCTAAGGCACTGCCATGAGTAGGGTGGAGTAATTTTAAAGTTCCCAATACATTCCTGACCAAGTACCTCCATTGTTTAAAATGGGGAATAGCTTAACCAAATCTTCTAAGGTACAGTCTGAGCAGTTTTAAGATTCACATCCCTGAGAATATTTTATTTTTTCAATGAACAAACTTTTACTTTCCCTTCAATTCATCTATACCTATTAAAATAATTTTTAAAATCCCTTGAAAGAATCAAATAATAGGCCCATTGGAGTATTTCCATAAGTTCAAAACATCATATAATAATTTTGCTTATAAACAATGGGTAACAATTTCTGGGAAGAGGTCATGATAATAGATGTTTCCATTCTACTCAGTCTAACTCATACTAATACTTTGAACATTTGGACCCCCCGACCCCCAGAAAAAAAAGAAAAAAAATCTTTAAAAAAGAAGTATTTTATTCCTCCAATTAGAAATGAGAATTTGAAAGCCTAAGTGGTATAGTGGGAAACTCTTGGCATTGAGAAAGCCCATACTCAAGTCTTACTTCTTTTATCAAATATGCCACCAAGGTAAACATCTCAATCTCTCAATGTTTAGAGAAACATAGTGACACTATAAGTTACAGATGAATTGCAATATGCATTGGTAGAAGGGCATTTGGATTTCTTTTCACTGATGAAATTACCAGCTCTTTATTGATGGATCTCTGGACTCTTTTGTTAATATAATTCTTTTCTTTTGTTTTATGGGTCGCTGTATTGATCAGTGTTTCACAGTTGATTACTGTTACATTATTGCTGTTATTGTGCAAAATGTTCTTGTGGTTCTGCTCATTTCAGTTTTTATTTGTTCATAAAAATCTCCCCAAGTTTTTCAGAAACTATCTCCTTTGCTATTTCATAAAGCACAATAGCATTTCATAATCTTGTACTTGTAATTCATATTTCATATTAAGCTCATCTTTTCATCAGAAACATTGTAAAGTCCTCTATTGCATTAAATTTATTTTTTCCCTTTGTAGGATTATGTTCAGCTTTGTTGTTCTTCAGTCATTTTTCAGTCATGTCTGACTCTTTGTAACCTCATTTGGAGGTTTCTTGACAAAGATACTGGAATAGTTTACCATTTACTCCTACACTTCATTTGACAGACGAGGACACTGAGACAAAATGACTTTCCAAGGGTCACATAGCTAGTTAGTGTCCAAATTTTCCCCATCCTTTTATTTTGTTTAAATTTTTTTGCTCTTTTATTGAATCATTGTTTTCTGTTTGGTCTAATTTAATTTTTAGAAACTGTTACTTGGGTAAGGTTTATCACTTTCTCTCCCAAGTTATTTATTATATCACTATTTATTTCATGGAGAGCTTTTGTTTTATTGTTTAGCTTTTTCTTCATTTCTTCTAGTTATGCATATAATTCTTGTAGAAAATTCATTTTTTTGTCTTTGAGACTACTTGCAGTTACTTTACAGACTATGTCATTATCATCCTCTTATGGTAATGGGAGGTTACTTTAAAGCTGGTACTGCTGGACCCCTTCTATTTCCTTCATGCTTCTGGTTCAACTTTTGTGCATTTCTGGAGTGGCTTATACCATGAATTAGAGTTTTCTTGATCATTAGTGAGTCTTAGGTGAATGAGATTTTGCTATGGTAGATTTTTGGTAGCTGGGTAGTTTGCCTCTTGTTTAAGCAGACTGTCTTAGTCAGAAGTCAGTCATTTCCATTTCTAAAGAAGCTATCAAATGTATAACTGAACTCATATAAGGAACCACCATTTTCCCAAGTGAAGAGTTATCTTTGGTAGTCTATGACTGGCTCACTAAGCAGCTTACTTCATAAAAGGGTTAGGATTAGGAGACATCCTGCTTTTCTCTCCATTGAGTCATGAAGGGAATGTAAACATTCAAATGACAAATGCTAGTTAAGGAAGCATAAATGATCTTTTGTTTTTTACCAATTCTGACTCAAATGGAGGCAGAGAGAGGGCAAGAAGTCCTATTCCATTTGTATAATGAGAAACAGAATCTCTTCCATGAAGTGTGATCCTATGCCAGGACCTATAGTCCATAGCACTTTCCCTAGCTACTGTCCCAAAGTGCCTCCTGCAAGAAGATTTTGTGCTGATATGGAGCCATGTAATTGATGTAGAGAATATTATGTTCTCTGCATCTTCTCAAGAAGCAGACAGATGGCCAAATTGTTTCTTTTTTGTTGTTGTTGTTCTAGGTTGTAGAAAGTCCAGGGTTAATGACTAGCATACATAGCCAAGTCTTACAAGCTAATGTTCTATCATCATAGGCAGCTGTTTATTCTTCAAGGGAGGAAACTGGGGTATCAAAACTTGCGAGAGAATAGACAAGATGGAAATCAGGTGTTGTCAAAAACCAAGCATTTGTATCTGCTCTATGTCCACCATCACTCAATCACAGCTGTTTCCCATGCTGGGAGCCCCTTATAGGGCAGGGAGCTGTCCACAGCTGAAGCTCATTCAGAACCAGGCAGGTGGGGTTAGCACTACATGCCAAGACTCAGAAGAACTCTGGTGCATTCTCACCCCATTGAACATGATAAATGGTGTATGAACACTTAAAGCTAAATCCTCTTTAGATTCTATGTTTCTTTGAACTCTAACTTGCCTTTTGCATTGTGCTTTTGTACTTTGGTACTTAATTCCTATTGCGCCCACATTGCCAGATTAGGTTCCCTGAAACATTTCTTGCCTTGGTCCCTTATTTATTCAGTATTTTGTGTTTTCTTCCCTATGATAAATCTTTTTGTTCTACTCACTTTTTTATTCCAGTTGCTCTTGGACTAGTATTTAACAATTAGAAGCTTTTCTGTCCCAACTGGACCATCCCAAAAATAACACAGCTTATGATATGGAGAACTGTATGTCATAGATCAATCTTCTTGGCATAGATCCTATTTTTGGCTCTATTCCCATAATGGGGCCAGAAAAATAGCACCGTTGGCACCATTATGGATTACTTATTCAGTCATTCTTACCACGTTTTGATGATTTCCAATGAGTTTTCCAGTTGTTACTGTGACTTGATGTTCTCTTTCTGTTAGAGCCAAGAACAAGCTAGGCTTAAGAATTCTGTAACATATTTCTTTGGGACTTCCTCTTAATGGTGGACAAGTGTAGGCTGATCATGTAAACTTTTACTTGATTGAGGGACTATATTGTCAGAAACTAGAATCTGAAGAATATCTGCTTGGATTGATACTGCTGTCTTATGATGCTGAGTGGGACCAGATAAAGTTTCCACACTGTTTTTCTAGGTCTAGGATGTTCTCCTTCTGAGTCTTATGGGATCCAGTCTTTGCTTCATAGATATCTCAAGCTGCTCCATGCAGCAGCATGGCAGCTACTTTTGCTTATAATTCAGGATCCAAGATAAAGATTTTGGTTTTGGATATACTGAACTTGGGACAGAAGATTTAAGGGTTTGTAGATACAGTCAGGCTTCAGAGATAAGAATTATTCAACTTGAGTCAAATTAGAGAGATGTTATTCCCCAAAAGCCCATTGAATTTGGAGATCAAGGAGTCACAGATGAATAATGACACTAGAGTAACCTAAATGAATAGAACTAAGATAGAGAGGGTCTCAAAGATAAAGGTGGTCAGAAATGCCAGAAAGGCAAGGGAGAGTGTGGAAAACTAAGGCTATAAGAGGGAATACCAGTTTGCTTCATTCAGTGCATAGTATCTTGGCCTCATTGTAAAATGGTTCAATACATGCTAATTATACCCATTTCTGTCCCTAAAAAAAATGGTATTTTCAGAATCCAAGATTTGAACATTTTCCCCTTAGAAAGCTAGGTAGAAATGGACCCTATTTATCTAAGGTCCCATTGAATCTCTCCACCAGGATCAGAAACCTATAACTTCTAGCCCACCACAAGAGAGAACACACATTTCATCAGAGGCCTAAGAAGCGTCCCCAGTATGCCAAAAAGCAATATTATAATACTATTGACCATTTTATCAGAAAGAAGGCTATTAGGCAAAGTGTAGCTGTGCAGTCATTGACCTGGGAGAAAATCATCAGGTTTGATGATTTTAATAGATGCTATTCACACAATAGGCCCCAATGCACATGACAGCCCCACTGTATTTCTGCTCTATTTCATCAATACCTAGGAAACTCAAAAGTTTGCTCACTAGCATACTTTTCTCAATTTTTGTTGTTGTTTTTTTGTTTTAAGTCATTGGGTGAATTGGATTCCTTGCCAGACAGTTTAGAGGAAATATCTGCTTCTTCTCTTTATATCTCTTTCCTATATTCTGCTCTCCCCAAATAGCTCATGCTTCCTTAGAATTTATGTCATCAGGTGAGGTCATGGATTAAATCTGAGTGAAAGGTGGAGTTTTGTCTTACCGGTGGACTTTGGTGATTCTGGAAGAGACAATGAGTCTGTGGAACTCTGTTCAACTCTGCCTTGCTTAAATCCAATTCACACACAAATCAAGACATCACTGTATGATGGCATTGTGTCCTCTTTGATAATGAAGGACAAAAATCATTGTTGAGTGAGGAGGATTCATTTCAAGTTTATAGTTACAGGTATATGCATATTTAATTAACTGAATACCTGAAATACTGTGAATATATTCTCTCCCAAAATAGTTCACAATTCTGATCATTTTTCAGATGGTTTTTGAGAGTTACTGTGGTGTCCCAAAATTTGAAATAAAGACACTTTCCTCCTATTACAGAAAGACTTAGATACACTGGCCATTTGGGTAATGGTTGCAAACTAGATATGCCTATGAGAGGGTGGAGTCAAGATGGCTGCTTAGAAGCAGCAAAAGTACAGACCACTGTGAAAACCCTTCCATATCAATCAAAAACAAAGTGCTTCGAGGGAACAGAAAACCAAATCTAACAACAGGACAGAGCTGAGGGACCCTCATGCTCAATTCAACTTAAAAGGTATGCAGAGAAGGTTGAATGATCAGATTTGAGGAAAAGGAAGAAGCAAGGTCACAGGATCCCTCCCCCACTTACTGTGCTGATTCTCCATGGTCACTGGAATCTCCTGGTAAGGGCTCTAGCCCAGAGGGAATGCCTTGCTGCCACAGTTGTGCCAGGCTCAGGGCTCTAATCAGTGCTGGCAAAGAGGCATCTGGAGGAGAGAAGAAGAGGGGAGGGCAGTCTAGTTGCAGCCACAACTCTCAGTCTTGGGCCTCCACTTCTTGATGTTTTGGCCTTTGGACACATTCACCTCTACAGATCAGCTCTACCTTGGCTTAATCTAGCCTATTAATGGGCAGATAAGAAACCTTCAGAGGGCAGGGAAGCTCAATCTCCAACACCCTCCCCTCCCAACTGGATCCCAGGGCAAAAGCTGAAACCATGATGGAATACATTGATAACAGGGTGGGAATCACAGTTCCCTTTAGCCTCCACACCTTCACCTACACCTTCAGCTTCTGATCTGACCTCAGGTCTCATTAATACTCCATCACCCTAATCTAGTCAGCCAGTAGAGCAGAGAAGAAGCTCCTTCAGGACAGAATAGCCCAAACCCATAGATTCAGCAAATAATCTGAGGGGCAAGATTACAGCCAATAGCAGGGGGGGGGGGGGGCGGGAAATGTAAGCAAATAACAGAAAAAGAAAAAAGAAATTACAATCTACAGTTTCTAGCCAGGTAATGAACAAAGAGAAAATAGAATGGAGGAGGTCCAAGGAATACCAAGCTAAAATGCAGAAACTCCAGCAAATTGGATTCAGGCTTACGAGGAACTCAAAACACAATTCAAAAAACAATTAAGAGAAGCTGAAGACAATTGTGAAAAGAACTTAAAAAGCAAAATAAGTCATCTGGAATCCGAGGCACATGAACTAAAGCAAGAAAAGTGTCTTGAAAGTTAGAATTTACCAGCTTAAAAATGAGGCAAATAAAGTGAAAAATGACCTACAAAAAAAACAGACCATAAGGAAAATGATGATCAAAAAGCCAGGGATGAAATTCAGTCTTTAAAAATTAGAATCCAACAACTAGAAGCAAATGACTTTACAAGGAAGCAAGACTCTATAAAACAAAATCAAAAGAATGAAAAAATTGAGGAAAATATGAGACACCTCATTGAAAAAACTACAGACCTGGAAAACAGAACCAGAAGAGACAATTTAAGAGTTATTGGACTACTGGAAAATCATGACAAAAGAAAAAGCCTAGACATCATTCTACAGGAAATTATCCAAGAAAACTATCCCAACATTCTTAAATAAGAGAGAAAAGTAGAGACTGGAAGAATCCACTGATCACCTCATGCATTTAATTTTCAATTGACAATGCCCAAGAGTGTTACAGACAAATTCAAGAACTTCCAGACCAAGGAAGAGATACTACAAACTGCTAAGAAGAAACCATTGAGATATCATGGAATCATAGTTAGGATAACACAGGACCTTGCTTCATCCACACTGAAAGACCAGAAGGCATGAAATATGATATTCCAGAAAGCAAGGGAACTGGGTCTATAACCAAGAATCAACTATCCAGCAAAATTGACTATATTCTTGCAGGGGAAAGTATGGTCATTTAATAAAATATAAGACATCTAAGCATTCATAAAGAAAAGACCTGACTTAAACACAAAATTTGATGCCCAGACACAAAACTCAAGAGAATCACCAAAAGGTAATTAAGAAAGGGGAAAAAAAACAAAAAACCTTTTTTAAGGGACCCAATAAGTTGAAATGATTCATATCCCTATAAGAAAAGATAATATTGGTAACAAAAATTGTTATTATCATCAGGATAGCTAGAAGCATACTTATAGGGAATAGTGAAAAAAACAGTGAAAAATAGGATAAAATGTCTATATATATATATATATAAGTGGTAAAAAAGAGGATAATACTAAGAGAAATGGGAAAAGAAATTAAAGGGGGTAATTTTATATTTCATAAAGAAGAGCATGGGGGTAGGAGGGGAGAAGATCAATCCAATGGAAGGGTGAAAAAGATTGGATGCAGTATCCAAGGAAAATTTTTTTCATTACAGTGGGAAGGGTCAGAAAGTTTCAGATGGAAGGAAAACCTCCAACTCCAAATTCAATCCTCCACCTCCTCCTCCATATCATCATCATCAACCACATCATCAACAACAACATCAACATCACCATCACCATCATCAACATTGTCAAAAACATCAACAATGTCATCAACATCATCATCATCATCAACAACAAAATCATCATCAACATCAATATTTAACTATCCATCTTTTCCTGGTCCAGGAAAGATTTTTTCTGGGTGGCCTAACCCAACAATATACTATGCAGAGTACTGAATGAGAGCCAAAAGACTTAAACTCTAGGCTTGAGGGCCACTATTTGTCCTTTGGGTGGTAAAAAGAAAGCCTTCTTTTTTTCCTCATTTATGTATGAATGAAGCCTACCTGGACTCTGTATTAAATTAGTCAATTAAAGAATAAACCAGATATAATTAAGAAAAAAAAAAGAAAAAAATTAAATTCCAAATTCTCTCCCTCTTTCTCACCACCTTTCTTTCATTACTTTCCACCTCAACTTGTCCCCCAGATGACAAGCAATCTGATATAGATTTTACATATGTAATCATGTAAAATAATTTTCCATATTAGTCATTTTGTGGAAGAGAGCTCAAATAAAAGAAAAGAAGAAAGTGAAAGATAGTATGTCTCAGTCTGGATTCAGATTCCATCAATTCTTTCTCTGAAGGCAAATGCCATTTTTCATCATGAGGCTCTGGGACAACCTTAGATCACTGCATTGCTAAGAATAACTAGGTCATTCACAGTCACTCATCAAAAAATATTGCTGTTATTGTGTACAACTTCTAGTTCTGCTCACTGCACTTTGCATCAGTTCACATAAATCCTTCTAGCTTTTTTTTGAAATCATCCTGCGCATTGTTTCTTATAGTAAAACCAGTGCTTTTAAGATAAAAAAGAAATAGCTATGAGCAAAGTGTAGCATATTAATATAATGTAATAGTATTGTGTCATAAGAAATGATGAGAGCTAGATCCTAATTAGTGGGAGCCCTAAGGAACCCCCAGTGGTTGCATTATTTGAATTTACACTGCATATTTCCATTGGATTGGAATCAATAACTATATTTTACATAATTAAAAATTTGAATAGTGAGTGAATACATCTAACTACTTCAGAAGATTAATTATTTGAACTAATTGGGACTCAGCTATAAATGGACAATTTTAGTGGAAACTAAGAAAACCAATATAAGATGAGGCTGAGCATATTGAGCAAAAATAGGAGAATCAGTTAGAAAATGCTAACCACATTATAGAGAAAAACGACTGAAACACTTTAGAATTCTTTGACTCAATGTTAAACCATGATTCTGAAAGAATGAAAATGAAACATGATCCTCACCTCCTGACAGAGCTGGTCAATTTAAAATATAGAAAGAAACACATTTTTAAAGAAAAGCTACCTTCTGTTTAGAGTCTATTTTAAGGGGGCTGCTAAGGGGCTCAGAGACCTAAGTGGATTCAAACTTGGTCTCAGACATTTCCCAGCTGTGGGTCTCTGGGCATGTCACTTAACCTCTATTGCCTAGCCCTTACCACTCTTCTGCCTTAGAATTAATACATAATATGGATTCTAAGATGGAAGGCAAGTGCTAAAAAAAAAATTGATACTACGTGTAGCATCCAAGGCAGAAGAGCTTTAAATTAGGCAGTTGGGGTCAAGTGACATACCAAGGGACACACAGCTAGGAAATGTCTGAGGTCACATTTGAATATAGGGCTTTTTATCTCCATGCCTGGCTCTCTATCCACTGAGCCACCTAGCTATCAAAAAAAAATAGATTTCATATGTAGATAATGTGTGTAAGGGGGGAAAGGGTTAATTTATAAAAGGTTTGATTGGATTATGTTTAAATATAGGGTTGCCAGGAATTTAATTTATTCCAAAGAGATTTATTTTACAAAATATAGAAATATTGAAGTAGGAAATTAGAGAAAGGATAGTGTAAGATATTTAGCCTAAGCACTAAGTAATTTACTCCTGGCCCCTGGCTCAACCCGGGCAAGGAGAGTTTAGTCCTTAATCTGAGAGGCCTTGGACCTTGTAGCCAAGGGTCTGATGATACAGGGAGCCTCTCTCAAGAGGACAGGTTTCTCCTTAGGCTAATTTTTTTTTTCAGAAAAATCCATCAGTTAAGAGTCAGCTTTTCTCTTACCACTTGTCAGTCCAAAAGGAAGAGATTTAAGAACAACCTCACCAAGAACAGGGTCTCAAGTTCAGTCAGAAGATTCTTCTCCAGTCTCAACTTGAACTCAGAACTCCAAGTAAAAACTCACTCAGGAAGTTGTAACTCCCTTTTAAAGACACTTTCTTTTTCGTCACTTCCTGTGCCTTCCCCTAATTTTATATCTATCAATCACAGTTCAAGCTCTGCTTTAAGACTGCCTGGGGCAGTTAGTATAATTCTGATTCATCACCCACTGTTGCCCACGTGGGTCACAGACCTTCCCCACTCAAGTGTGAATGGGGTGTTTGCACCTTTGGTGATTCAACCTAAAAATGGGCAGATCTCCCCACTCAACTTTTAAGTAGGCTGTTTACACTTTTGGTGATTAAATCTAAAAATAGGCAGGGGAGTTAATTTTAACAATCAGGGGAGAGTTAATTAATTTCAGTTTCACAATCAGGGAATAGTTAAACTTAATCTTCACATGTGGAAATCTATTTTGCCAGATTATATAGATATTTACCGAGGAATTTATTTTGGGGGCTTGAATTGATACAAGGTAAAGAAAATAGAGTGAGGAAAATAATATACCCAATAACCAAAACAATGTACATGAAAACAATGCTAAAAGACACTGAAATTTGGATTACGTACCATGCTTAATCATGGTTCCAGGGTACATGATGAAGAATACTTCCTCTTGCTAAAGATTTGTTAGTCTGTAGATTACATAGCTTTCTTAACTATTCTTAGAACTCAGAGAGGATTTTTAGGAGGGGATGGGTTTTATTGGGAAGTTATTATGACCACCTATGATTGAATAAATTATAATCATGCTGGCGTCATAAAATGGAAGGAAAAAACCCTGTGTGAATACATGGCAAGATCAGTAGAATCAGAGCAGTGTAGACATTGATTACAGTTCTGTGAAAACAAAATTCAGCCAAATGTAAAGACCTCAATCAGACCAACCTGAAGGGGACCCATTGGAGGATTTTTTTTTTGGTGTGAAGGGGGAAAATTGGTGTGACTCTATATTTTGGTACTCTGAAGACAGCTTTATGAATGACTGGGCTTCAGATGACAGATATTCGGAATTCAGATTTTTCTGACTATAGCCAAGATGTCATCATTCTGCATTATTATCATCAAAAATATTAATAATGTGATTTATTTTTATTTTTAGAGTGAATTCTTAACCTCAAATGTGAAACCATAAACTTCTCATTTAGGAGCTTTCTGCCCCTAATGGATTTTGTAGAATGATTGAGAGGTCAGGGGAGCCTCAACCTCATGGTTACAGGCTATTGGGCATGATGGTAGTCCAGTAGGTGGCCACGAGGTCATGTAGAAGGGCATAATCAACTTCCTCAGTCCAGTTAGTGAAGTTTGCTTTAGGTAAATTAAGTAGAAGTAGAACAGA
This sequence comes from Monodelphis domestica, assembly GCF_027887165.1. Classification (NCBI taxonomy): domain Eukaryota; kingdom Metazoa; phylum Chordata; class Mammalia; order Didelphimorphia; family Didelphidae; genus Monodelphis; species Monodelphis domestica. The sequence continues at coordinate 60,586,616 of NC_077227.1, forward strand.
ACCACTAAACACAATAGAAAGTGAGTTTCCAAGGCCAGAATATTGAAAGAGATGAGTTTATGTTTCTCTCCATGTTCAGTGTCAGAGCTATTGTTCAATTCAATACCACAAACACTAGTGAGTACTTTCTAAGTGTTATGTGGGTACTTAGGACTGGGAATCCAAAAAAAACAAAATCTCTGTCCTCTACTTGTTGAATTCTACATTAGAGTCTATTTGGAGTATTCACCATACTCCTTAACCCTCACCCCGAACCCTCAGGATCAAGACCAGAAGAAAGTAGCTTAAACTCATGTAATGGTCCACAGAAAGAATTCTCTCTAGCTCAGTCACATGCCTGCAAACACCCATCCTGAAACCTTTACTCTGCTTAATTTGTTTCCCCCACAGGATCCCCACTAAGCAGCTGGTACACAGCAAGGCATCAGTCAGTTCAGTTATTGTTTCACTAGATATCTAGCAGTCATCTTGCCAATAGAGAAGAAGGTTCTTTGATTTTTAAATACAGAACAATTTTCAAAAGTGAGTGTAGTGTCACTTTCATGGAACTGTCCAAATGTTTTCTTCTCAAAAGTTTGCCATTTCCTTGAATTCTCTCTTTAAGTTTTTTTCAGTTTTCCTCTATGGTAATTGTTGAATATTGGTCCTCTGCCAAAATTTATCCATAGTTGGAGTTTATCCTTGCCTTTGGTCTGTGGATCCAAGTGCCCCAATCATAGGAAGATTAGGTCCAAGTGTACTAGCTATGTTGCTATATACATTTCACTCAACTGACCAGGGTCTAAGAGATAGAGATATCATCTCACTGAATAGGACACTATCAGATGAGAACCTGACACTTGGGGTGTGTGTGTGTGTGTGTGTGTGTGTGTGTGTGTGTGTGTGTGTGTGTGTGTGAATTTCCTGGATCACATGGTTCTTAGAGTATCACAACAAAAAACACAGCATCATTTCAGGCAATAATTAGACATTTTATCTGAGTGGAACCAAGATGGCAGAATCAGCTCACTAATTAAATTAGGATGTGCCTGTTGCTGGTCTATTCTTTCATTTATATATGCAATAACTTTTACTTCTTTTTTTTTCCTGTACAATATGTGTGCCGTAACAATATATGCTCTTTTCATCATGACATATTTGTTAGCCACTTCCACAGACTGTTGCTATATGTAAAATGCATTTTAAAATGAATATCACCTGCTAAATGCCCTTGTAGCTCCATTGGGGGGAGGTCATCAACTCTACAATGTTAAAAATCTAGATATAGTCCTAATTTCCCCTATAACCCTATTAGACTAGTCCAGATAGGTAGTTTACGTGTCCAACAACCCTAAATATCCTTTTACATAGAAGTAAAAATTATGTTGGGGAGGTAAATCAGATACATAATCTCTTATTACTCATTCAGATTGGCACAGGCTAAAGAGGGCAAGAGTCCTTTCCTCATCTTGTGTTCTATAAAAGGACACCAAAGCTTTTGGAATTAGCTTTGGACTTGTTTCTGTGTTCCTAGTGGGAAATGGAACTTCAATCCAAGTTCAAGATTGTTAAAATTAATTGTGGTTGGACTCTGAATACATGTATATATTAGGTGGTCACCAGGGATTTAATTCTAAATCCCAAAATGAATTACTAAAGTAAATGGAATTTATGGTAGTTTATTTACGATATTTACAATAGAAGGAAGATATTAAGGAATGGGAGAGAGAAAGAAAACTCTGGCTTCTTCTTATACCAGTTAGAATTTCTAAGTCCCAGCCAGGGGAAGAGAATCTCAAAAGTTGGGCCTTACCTGGAAGTTTCATGCCTCCAGAAAGGTGGGGTCACTAAGTCAACTTTTCGCTCACCAAGGGAGACAGTCTTAAAGAAATCTGGGTGTCAGTCTTCCAGTCACTCCTCTGACCTTCACTAAAGGGTGGCTGACTGTCCGAATGTCCGTCTTCCCTTCAGCTCCAAGTGACTGAGCCTTCACTCTAAGCCCAAGGTGACTGACTGTCTTTCTTCAGTCTGCCCCCTCCCCCCCATTTAAAGACCTGTTTCTCTTGTGTCACATCCCCTAAATTTTCACATCTACCAATCACAGCAGACTCTTTTTTCCAGGACTGCCCATTCTTCAGTTCTCACCTTCTCTGGTTAGCTTATATCTTTTTTGGGTTACTTAACACCTCTTTTGTTAAATTCACCTTTTGTAGTTACTTAACACCTTTTTGTAGTTAAAATCTAAAAATAGATTGTAGCTTACAATTCTAGCTTCACTATAAAGGAAGAGCTAAGTATCTTCATGTTACAATCAGGAGATTACAATTTTATCTTCACAATAAAGAAAGAGCTAAGTATCTTCATTGTTATAATCATGAGATAGCTGAAATCCAATCTTCACAAGATCAGTAATCAAGATCAACTCTCAGACCTAAAGCAGCTAGATAAACAAAGTCAAAAAGCATAAGCAGGTAGCACTTGCTAATTCCTTTACCATCTGACCTGAGACAAATAGATTGGCAAACCCATTCTGCTGCAAAGTATCTTACAAGTGGTATAGTCAGTATTTGATATGCCATCCCTAATAGCCATTATAGATTATCAGAGAGGAGACAATATACTGAAAAAGTAGAAATGCACCATTTGACATATACCCAATAATACTGTCTGCTTAATAACAGTGTCAGAAACCTGAAAGGCAAGATTAGAATACAGAGGAGAATCCACTTAGTCATATTTTCTATTCTTACCTGATCCCTTTTTCTACCATCTTCCTTAATCTTCTATAAATCTGCCTCATCTACCTCAATCCCAGTTGTACTGCCAAGGACAATTAGGGAAAAACTCCTTAATGTTTTCTCTACCTTCAATTATTCCAAAGAATAAAATAGAAGGGCATGAATTATAATTATTCCCATAAGCACATAGACTCTTTTAAATATTATTTGATATGACTATACTGTACCTGAAAATTGTTTTGTTTGTTTGTTTGTTTGTTTGTTTGTTAACTATTAAGTGGCATTGCTAGTCACTAACTTGATTTTGTTCACCAAAAAGGACCTCGAACTTAGAATTCCCATAATTCCCCTGTACACTTCACTTTTTTGAGGGGGAGTAATGAGAAATGTCTACGCTCTCAATTTTAGAGGGTAGTCAACCCCCTCCTTACAAACTCCACTTCTCTCTTTGTGACTTTGTTAATTAATGTTAGTCTAATGAGTGTCATGCCTGTAGATTTACCCCATTAGATATAGCTCTCATTCCATACCCATCAAAAAACTGCGTCAACTATTATTTGATCCATTCCATCCAGTAAGACAATTCACTAAATGAAGGACTCAGGAATTCTGTATCTTACGGGGCATGGATTCAGGACAGAGAGAGGTTTTCTCCAGTTATACTTTTTCTATTCAGTGTCCTGTGGCTGACAGGGATTACAGGCTTTTCCTTGTGGAGAACACATTGCTTGTGGAGCAGACTGAGTAGACTCACAAGACTCAAAGCCAAGCCCTAGCAAGGAGAGCTTGCTGTATTCCACTTTAATGTCTTTGACCTAGAGACCGTCAGCTCTGTTTCCATTATATTATTTTTCATCACATAATCCTCTGTTTCTTTATTCTCTCTTTGAGTTTTTAGTGCTATGGGTGGGGCTGTGATGAATAGAAGTATGGATATCTAAGCACTTTTTTGCATTAAATACGGAATTCATACAATTACAAAAAACCATCCTTCCCTGAGTCCTGCCCCTATTTCCAGAGAAGAGTACACTGAAGATTCAAAGTTGGCTTTCCCCATACACTGCATCATTCTGCCCCTTCCATGACCTCACACATTATCACGACTAGTCTAGAATATGTCTTGGCTTGTAACTTCCCCCTTAAAAAAATCACCACTATGGCTAAATCTGGATTTTATTTAGATCAGACAGAAAGAAGTAAAGACACCTTCTTTTGACATGTGAGAACATTCTCATGACATAACCAGCTCCCAGTAATAGTAACAACTCTCTAGACCTTCATTAAGGTCTAGTGTGTGTCATCTTCACCACCCTGCCAAGCCAAATATCATTCTACTGCCTGAGAAACATGGATTTCCAGGAGACTAGTAATGGTATAAAGAGACTGAATGAGATGAGGAGAGAGATACATGAGCAGACGTTATGTTGAGTGAGAGTTTCCTTGGTATCTTGACCTCAAAAAGCTTGTATAGCTTCCCATATTCCTGCTACTTCTCTGGCCTGGTGCTGATTTTGAGGATATATTCCTACATGTACATACAAATACATATCTCTTATGTTCCCCCTTTGAGCAAACCCCACACGGAGCACTAAAAACAATTATTTTTATTTTTGGATCAAGTTATGCATTTCAAAATAATTTTATGTGCATCAGTGAATTGGATCTTTACAGTAGCCTGATGAAGAAAAATCCTAACAGTGTCCTGCACAGAGGAGAATTTAAAAATGTTTTTCCTTCTTTATTTGTAGACTTAAAGCTGAAAGGACCTTAAAAGGTTTTTTTTATTGAATCCTTCATTTTACAGTCGAATATATTGAGGTCCAGAGAGGTAAAGGGATATCAGTTCAATTCAGCTGAGTCATTGAGTGTGACGATTCATGAACATGAATTTAGATAATGGCATACCTTTGGCCCTTCATAGGCTCTTTTGAATGCTTTTCAAGTTCATTTATCTTCTGTGGTCTCACATTTTTCTAGTAGTCCTAATGCTGAAATTGACCATTGCATCTAGTCTTGGACCCATTGCACTGCACCCAACAAGCCCATAGGCATTGCCAAGGACAAAGGATAGATAGCTTCCTGGCTATCCTGTGTCTCAGGTTCTACCCCTGAGCTTAAACACAATTTCCTCCAGAGCTACAGACCTCAAAGGGACAGCTGTAGGTAGAAGTGGGAGGTGTGTGTGGGGGGACAAACTAGAAAAAAAATCAGGTTTTGGGTGGGGGGAGTCATGGAGAGAAGGACCAGGGCGAGAAATGGACTAGATCCAGGCAACTGAACCAAAGTGTCCCCAAATGAAAGATCTTAGAGTCCAGAGTAAGAGGCAAGTTGTTCTCCATCTGTAATTCGCCTCTGAATCAAGTCCTCACACTGCATCTCCTTTATTCTAAGAACAAAGGCTTTTCTATTGTTGTGTTGTTAGCAGATGGATCACAGTGATTTTGAACATACCTTAAAATGGAACAAGTAGACAAGAGTCTGGGAGTGTCAAGGGATTTAGCCCATGAACCTTAGCTTTAGGAAAGAGCCTTCTCATTGGCAATTGATGCTGGGAATTGTGGGCAACTGGGTGGTCCAGGGGGAAAAGCACTGGACTTGGAATCAAGAAGACTAAGGAGTTAATAAGTTCAAATCCAACCTAAGATGTTTAGTAACTGTGTAATTCTGTGCAAGCTGCTTAACTCTTTTTGCCTCAATTGTCTTATCTGGAAAATGAGCTGGAAAAGGAAATGGTAAACCACCCCACTGTCTTTGCCAAGAAAACCCCAAATGGGGTCACAAAGAAACTGACATGACTAAATAATAACAAAGCTTGGAGTATTAGCAGCCTTATCACATGTTGCCCTTCAGAAGGTAGTGAGAGATTTCCCTATAAGGCTGGCTACCCTGGCTTTGAATGTTGTGCCTAAGCCAGTAATTTATATCATAGATGCTTACTAATTTTTTTAAACCCTTACCTTCCATCCTGGAATCAATACTATGTATTGGTTCCAAGATTGAAGAACAGTAAGGGCTAGGCAATAGGGGTTAAGTGACTTACCCAAGGTCACACAGCTGAGAAGTGTCTGAGATCAGCTTAAATATTTTCTGAATTAATTTGAGTGGAAATGAAGGTAGGTGATGTTCGCCTATACACTGGCTTGTAAGAAAACTGGGAACCTTTGAAATTTTTCCTTGTAGATGCTACCTCAACTCCATATTATTCACTTATTAGCTGCCTGTTCAAACAGTTTGGTGACTTAGAGGGGGTTTTCATAATAGTCTGAGAGGCTGAAAATGAATAAAGCAACAGGCTATCCTTTTGGCACATTTTAGCTCATCCAAAGGAAGACCAGTGATCTCAAATGAGATAGGAGAGTGGGTAGGGGTAGAAAGGGAGGGATATACATGGGGAAAAATGGGATCAAGGATGATCTATCAGAAAGTGACATTCAGACATTGAACAGTTCTGTTGCTTCTGTGAATTCATATGTGGGGTGGCTGGGGTCCTATTCACTCTATGAGGCAACTCCATGAGGCAGTAAATCATGGGTTTTATCAGTAGGGGGTTGGCAGGTCCACCTTAATATACTTCTAGGGGCATTGAGATAGCTTCTAGATAGAGTATCAGGTCTGGAGTTGAGGACCTGGGTTCATATATGGTACCAAGAACTTCCTAGCTGTGTGACCCCGGACAAGTCACTTACCCCCATTTCCCTTGTCCTTCTCTTTTAGAGTTTTTACTAGGACAGAAAGAAAGGGTTTTTGTTTTATTTTTTAAAAGATGCTTTGAGCTATTTTCCTGTCTCTGATGTTGAAGGAAAGGGCATGATACGTACTATCTAGAAAATTAGAGAGAAAAGAAACACAGAACATGAAAATGTCCAGTGGAAGAAAAAGAACAAGTCTAGAGCAGAGGCAGCCTGCCCAAAGTGCCCATTATGGACCTCAGAGAGGCCAAAATGAGCTGAGAAGACTCTCACAGTATGTAAGACTGGATCTAAATTATTGGGATGATTGGGGATTGGGAGATTTCTAGAATGAGAAGCCAAGCCTCTGAAAAGAAGGGGATGCATACCTGGTGACAATTAAGGTGACAAAAGGTGAGGTTGTGGTGGGGAGGGAAAGTTCTAAAAATGCAGGCAGAGAGCAAGATCTGTCTATAGTCCCCTGTGGAAGCCCATTTCCTTTACCTAGAATACTCTAGCCCTGACTCCTTGAAAGAGAAGGAATAAAAGAAAATGACAAGATGACCACTGAGCTGCTCTCCAGTTACCTTTAAAGAGATTTCATTCATTAGTCAATCAATATCAACAGCCAAAATTTAGTAAGTTAAACTGTAAGATAGCCACACAGGCGATGAGACAAGGCAGGGTCTGATGAACTACAGCATGACAGATTGTGAGATCTATGAGTTCCCAAAGTGGGGGATTTCATTTCTAATTGGTTTGATCTGGAAGGCTTTCTAGAAGAGGTGATGTCCCCAGCAGGACGAGAAGAGAACAGGCAGGATCATGGGAGACCTGTTGTTTTCTGCCTCTTAGAGATGTTGTTCCATTGTGTGTGTGTGTGTGTTTGGTATGGAGGGCTGTTGTTGTTGCTGAATCTCTTTAGGGGCTGGTCTGAGTTTTGTTCTCCTTTTCTAAGCTCCCTGACATGAAGGAAGGGAGCCAGCTGGCCTCCCTGGGGACCGAGTTCGATTCTGCTTGTCAGTAGTCCTCACTTATCACAGAGATACCTGTCAGGGGAGCCCACTTGGCTGGGATTCCAAAAGAAGTGCTCACAAATCTAAACAAAAGGTAACCAGAATGCACCGCAGGGGACTCATTAGCTTCCTGGAGCACCGAGCATCCTTCCCTGAGAGGAATCATCTGGGGCTTAAGTGATCAGTGTCGCAGGCTTGGTCACAAGTGGCTGGCATATTAATACTCCAGATAAATGACTTGCAGTTCTGGCGAAAGATCTTTCTTGGTAACAGATTTCTCTTTCAAGGGCCGGAGAGGGGAGGATGAAGGAGGGGGAAGCTCTGCCAAATGGGTCTGTTCATCGTGGGGGCTGGTGATGAATCCCCCAGCTTCCCTCCTTCACAGTTTGTTTTCCCCCTCACTCGGTGCTGATTTATGCAGGATGTTGAGGGAGGAGGGGAGAAGGACTCCAGGGCTCAGTCTCTCGTGGAGGAAGGGAGGAGGGGGCACCGAGCCTGTGAACCCACCGAGTTTAATAAAGTGACCGTGCATTAGGGAAAGCAGGGACACAAAGCCAGCAGCCATTAAGCTGCTTCCAGACAGCCTTGTGCAGTGACACCAGCGGAAACATCAGGGCGAGAGAGCACTCCATCATCAAGGGGCTCAGCCCAGATCTACTGCCAATTCCCCATCCCTCCTCCCCTCCAGGGGATGATGGGGAGGGGGAGGGAGAGAAAGGGAGGCAGCCTGCTTAGCAGGCAAAGAGCCCTTCTTTTTAATCTTCCTATTAGTAGCAATTCCCCTTTCAGGGAAGAGTCAAGGCTACTGTCCCCTCATAGACATTCTTGTTCCTTTCTCACATCTAAGGGACCCGGCCAGTCAAAAGGAAGTCATGGTGACTAGGGCTTTGCCCCAGGTCATCAAAATTCCTAGGGCCCTGATAGTTTTCTTCTCTGGAGCAGCTTGGAAACAATAAAGCTTAACACCTAGTTAACAAGAATTCATTAGTTAAAATAGACTTTCCCTGCATGGAGGGGAATCCCTTCATTTCCCAGTCTGAAATCGTCAAGTCCATTTCATGCTGCTTGTCCCAGGTGTCAAAACTGCTAGTAACAAGCCAGTCAGCAATGAATCAAAAATGTGTATTGAATGCCTGGTATAATCCCAGCCCTGTTTTAGGCTGTGCAGGAAAAAAAAAAAGACTCTGTCCTTATACATCTCCTAGCCTAGTCTTTCATGTATTCCTATGTATTTTTTCTCCCACTAGACTAGCTACAGCCATCATCGAGAGTGAGAATTCTCGTGAAGAATGAGAAATGCCTGATGCGGACAGCAGACAAAGTACTGTAAGGAGAGGAGAAGGGAAAAGTCAAGGTCTTGTTGGACAGGTGAATCAACTCCAGAGAGCAGAAAGGAAGGGAAGGTATCCTCAGCGGAGACACGGGAGATATGAACTTGTAGCCATGTTGTACAACGTGCATTCAGGAAGCAGCGTTGATTGTATCTCTAAAATATGTCTTTCAGAAATCTCCTTTTCACCATTCCTATTACAACGGGTGATTCTCCAGATAACCTGGTGCAATGGAAAGAATGATGAACTTATTCTCAGGAAAGACCTAGATTCAGATTCCAATTTGGATGCTTATTAGCAGTGGAAACAAGTCTAGATAGGGAAGCCACTTTATTTTCTGAGATTCAGACCTGAGAACACTCGGTTCTCTGACCATCATTTGTTATCAGTAACAAATAACAATGAAGAATTCTTGATTTAGTCCCCTCGTGTGGTTATTACAAGGAAAGCATGTTATAAATCTTAAAATATCATAGAAATGGGAACTATTATTTAGGTTCCTGCTCTTTGGTCTTCTGTCTCCCAGCTCTCTCTTCTCCAATTTAGCATACATTTCTGTCAGCCTGGGGAAGCTAGGTGGTTCAATGGATAGAGTAGTAGCCCTGGAGTCAAGAAGATCTGTCTTCAGGTCTGGCTTCTGACACATTCTAGCTATGTGATCCTGAGCAAGTCACTTCACTCTGTCTCAGTTTCTTCATCCATACAATGAGCTGAAGAAGGAAAGGGCAAACTACTCCAGTTATCTCTGCCCTAGAAAATCCCAAATGGGGTCACAGAGTTAGATTCAACTGAAAAATGACTGAATGGCAACAACAACAAATCTGTCATATTAACTTTCCTTAAACACCCTCTGCTCTTATCATTCCATGTGACATTAATTATTTTGAACTCTTTGATGGCTTTCCATTGCCAAAAAATTCAAAATAGTCTATCCTAGCAGCCAAGGCTTCAATCATCTATTCCCAATACTAGTCTTACCTTACCATAATTCCTCATACACCACATGCCCCAGCTCTGCTGTTCCTTGAATAGGTCCAATCTTTTCCCTTTTTACATGCATTTTTCACCTTGAATATCATTTCTTTCATCCCCTCATTCCTAATCTTCCAATTCTCCTTGTCCATTTCTTGGCCATCCTACAAAAATACCATATATTATAGGAAACTTTTCCTGATGCCCAGTGAAAAAATAATTCTCCTTCATCTGACCCCTTCTTTTTTTAGACCCTTACTTTCTGTCCTAGTAACAACTCTTAGATAGGCAAGGCCCAGGCAAGTGGGGCTAAGTGACTTGCCAAGGGTCACAGAGCTGGGAAATATCTGAGACCATATATGAACCCAGGACCTCCTGATTCCAGCCCTGGTTCTTTATCCATAGAGTCACCTGACTGTCCCATATGACCCTTTCTGAGACAATGGTGGAAGGAAGGAAAGAAGGAAGGAAGGAAGAAGGAAAGAAGGAAGGAAAAAAGAAAAAAAGAAGAAAGAACGGAGAAAAGAAAGAAGGAAAGAAAGAAAGGAGGAAAGAAAGAAGGAAAGAAGGAAAGAAGGAAGGAAAGAAAGAAAGAGACCAGCTGTGCTGGTTAGAGCAGATGATTCACATTGCAGACAGGCTTCATGTCCCAAACATGGGAGTTTGTACTTTACTATGGGCTCTCAACCTTTTTGGTGTCTTGAACCCCTTTGGCAATCTGGTGAAGCTCATAGACCTCTTCCAAGACTAATTAAAAAATAATTAAAGTGAATACTAAATTTCAGTTAGAGCTTAGTGAAAATAAAGATGTAATTTTTCCCTTATTTAAGTTCAAAGATCCCTTCATGGATTCCTCATTTAAAAGTGAATGTTCTAGAGCATTAGTTCAATTCTGGTTGGCATCAGAAATGACACTGACAAGCTGGAGCACATATCTGGTAGAGGAAGGGCAAGATGGTAAGGGCCTGAAGACCAAAGTCTAGTAACTTTAGATTGTTTAAGACTGGAGGAGAGTAGGATTGAAGGAAAAGGTGACATAATGTAAATCTGTAGGCTTTCCTTTTTTTTAGCTTTTAATTTTATTTTATTGTAATGCAAAACACACTTTCATGTTGGTTATTGTTATACAACCATAATCATACATAACCCCCAAATAAAACCATAAATACACTGATGTGAAAGACAACCCCAACAGTTCTTTCCCTGGAGGTGGATAGCATTCCCAGTCATAAATGTTTCAGACTTGTCCCAGATCATTACATTGCTGAGAGTAGCTTCGCAGTTGATCATTGTACAATATTGCTCTTACTGAGTACATTGTTCTCCCTGTTCTGCTTATTTCATTCTGCATCAGTTCCTGTAGATCTTTCCAGCTTTTTCTGAAATTGTCTTGCTTATCCTTTCTTATAGCACAATAGTATTCCATCACCACCATATACCACAATTTGTTCAGTCATTCTGCATTTGATGTACATCCCCTCAATTGAGAATTTTTTACCACTACAAAAAGAGTTGCTATAAATATTTTTGTACAACTTCGTCCTGTTCCCTTTTAATTATCCCTTTGGGATACAGATCCAGTAGTGCTGTTACAGGTTCAAAGGGTATGCACAGTTTTATAGGCATTTGGATATAATTGTGGAGGGCTTTCTTATGGAAGAAGAGTTAGACTTAATTCTGCTTGGCCCCAGAGAGTAGAATAAGGAAGAACAATGTGTAAAATTGTGGAAAATCAACTATCAGCTCAAGGGAAAAAGCAAGCAAACAAATGAAAATGACCAAAAAGCCTCATTAATAATTAGGTGCATCTCAAGATATTATAGACTATCTCAGGAGGTGATAGGATTCTGAAATTGTTCAACAAGGTTGAGTGACCACATACTAGGACTAGAATAAAGGAGATTCTTGGACAGGCATGGGTGGGACCAAATGATTTCTGAGATCTTTTCAACTCTGAGAATTGTGATTATATAGAGGATTATCTTCATATCCCATTGTTCTATTTTTCCATTCACTGTGGTAAGGAATAGAAAAACAAGTCTATAGAGACAGATTACAAATGTAATGTGTCTTTCTCTTTTTTCCCTTAAGGCTGGCTTTTTGTGGGACTCTATTTACCATGGGGAACTGTGAGACCTAACTAGGCCCTTCTCAGAGCTCTAATCTATACAGAGCTGATAAGAAATATGGACAAGGTACATTTTATAGGCATGTGAAAAGTCTTGGAGACTATTAATTTGGGGAAACTACTTACAAGACAGCTTCCAAAGAATATGAAAAATTGATTAAAAAACCCACAATAATCAACCCAGAATATCCAATTCTGAATTTAATTGAACTTATTATTAAATTAAATAATGTCACCAAATATTAGGTGCCTACTGACTATAGAATAGCATGCTGGCCATTAGAGGAGATGAAAACTGTAGAGAAAATATCTTATCCCCTCTCTCATTTGTAGGGGGCATTTCCCTAATATATTACTCATCTGATAGGAGGCATATGACATATATATCATTAAATAAAATAGAAATCAGATAATCATGTTTAATACTATCATTACGATTGTTGCTGGAGCCTTGAATTTTGAATGTGTTTCCTCCTCTTGGGGCTTCCAAGTACCCTAGGCATAAACAGATACCCTCTAGAGTCCTAGTCTCCTCAGAGAATCAGCAATAATAAGTTCTTAAAAAATAAGTTCTTTTCCAAAGAATTGAACAAGACCTCCATTATGGAATAATGCCCCCCGCCCTACTTTCTGTCTTAGAATTAATATTGTCTATTGGTTCCAAGGCAGAAGAGTGGTGAGGGATGGGAAATGGGGGTTAAGTGTCTTGTCTTGTCTGAGGTCACAAAGCTAGGAAGTATCTGAGGTCAGATTTAAACCATGGACCTCCCATCTCTAGACTTGGTTCTCAACCCTATGGAATTTTTTTAAATTTACATGAAGGAAGCTCCAAGGCCTAAACTGAGACAATTAGAGTCAAAAGTCATGAAGGAACCATGGAGGAGATGAAGGTCAAGATAATGAATAGAACAGGGTCTGAGGCATAAGAGCTAGAGAGGAGCAGATTTCCTTCCTGGGAGAGAAAGGGTTGGGGAGGCAGTGGTGAATCCAACCAGACCAATCATGAAAGGAGTCTGTTGCTAAAGGCCTTTAGGTCATGGTGGGGGAAGAAAAAAGGCCAACTGTGGTTCTCAGTGAGGCCACTCATGGACAAGGTACTCTCAGCTTCCCCAAGTTCTCCATCACTTATAATTAATAGATGAAATGCCTGAATTTCATAACCTCCATAGAAAAGGCAGTTTCATACCTCAAAGTTTTTTTTTAGTTTTTATTATAGCTATGAAAATACACACACATAAACAAACACTTTAAGGTTTGTGAGACATTTTATACCTATTATTTGATTCTCATATCAATCCCATGAAGTAGGTGCTATTTCTCATTTCTCAGATAAAGAAACTGAGGCTGAGCCTTTAAATGACTTGTCCAGGGTCAAACAGCTAGTACTTGAGCGGGGGAATAAATTCAAGCCTTCCTCATTTCCTCACAATTCTAGGCTTCCACCATCCCCACCTTCCGCCATTTTTTCTAGCCTCGAAAGCAAGGAAACTAACCAGGTACCACCAAGGCAGTCCTATTTCATATGGGACTTGAAGTTGGGAGACCCGAGTCCAATCCTGACTCTGGCACTTGCTCTGGGACCCTGGGAAAATAATTTAATCTCATTTTTCCTCAATTTATCTGTTTGAGAAAAAAAAGAATCCCAATATCCTCTAAGATCCCTTCAAGATTTAAAGCTATGACCCCATGAGTGTCTGATCCCCACCTCCAAGTTTACAAGTCAGAAACAGTTTCCAGTAGGTAAATTCAAACACCTGATAGGACTGTTCATTGGCTTTTTGAGGTGATTAGTGGGGAAGGAGATGAGAATACAGGAGGCCTTCCTGGTGGGTATTGGCTCCAACAGTCTGTACACAGAAAATCCAGATACCCCTACCCAGATAGAGACATTCACATCACTGGCTGCTACTGTGTATAATCAGAGATGCCATCTAGAGCTGAGAACTGAGATGTACTTAGTGTAGAAGGGCAGTGCTCCTGAAACCAATTTCCCAGACAACTGGGAGATGAAAAACATCCACATAGAAGGAGCCCAATATTCTCCATTGCCTCTAGAATAAAATGAAATGCAAGGTGGATCGGTGCATAAATAATAATAATACCTTGCTCAGACTGCAGTGGTTCTAACTTTTTCCAAAGCACTTTTACATTCATTCTCTCATTTGAACCACACATCTGTGTGATAAAGGCTGCTGGTGTCCCTCTGTTGCAAAGGAGAATAATTAAATTAAGAGATACTCAGTGAGCTTGGGGAAAAACTTGGGCCAGAAACTGGTCCTCTTCCCTTAGGGACTTGGGCTCGTTCTTCCCCATCGAATGGGTCCCAGGGCCCTAAGGAGTGGACATTTCTAAGGGACCCCAGAGTTTTTTGTGTTTAACTGAGAGGTCCAGATTCCATACACATACACACACTTTTTGGAGACACATAAGGCTTCCTACGTTGTTCCTATAATGACACCATGTCTGAGGAAGAATAAATAAGTCATGTTCCTGTGAGATAACTGATGGTGGAGGCCCATGGCTGGATGCTGTCTCTCGATGCATGGATGTGCTCTCCAGAGTATATCCAGCCAGCCAGAACTCTTGGCATTCTACCTGTAGCTCTTGAGGATATTTCAAGACGTCTCTGGAAGCCTATAACTTGATCTTAGCAAACAACTTCATGAGAATCCCTGTTAAATATCTCCTGTCTGGTGTAAAAAGGGAGATTTTGAACCCTAGACTTCAATTCCCAGAAGTCCTTGGTATTTCCCAGAATTCCCTATAATCTTACCTGAGTCTCCACTTTGGTAAGATAACAATTGGTATTTAACTGGTAGTAACGCCTCCCATGGCTGGTCTTCCTTTCTTTGCAAGATGTAGCAAGTATAGTGTAAAGCTAAGCCTGGGGATTTTGAATGGGCTAATCAGCCATGGGCATGTGGTTTTTATTTTGTATCCTTGATTTTATTAATCCTTAATAAACCTCATAAATATAATATTTTTATTATTAGAGATATAATTTAATTTTTATACTTACATTTAATTTTAAACCTTCTGTTCCTCAGCTAGGCTTTCTCGATCATCTGTGCTCCAGAGTCTTATTCTTCCCCTTCTTGCCTAATCTTCTGGTTACCCACAATCTCAGGAGTAGCTCAGCTGCTTTTGCCAAGAGCAGAAAATAAATAAGGTGTAAAACAAGGTAGGAAGATGGAGGGATGCTTTGATTTTTTGTTGTTGGAGATTTTCATTCTATTCCTGTAATTCTGATGGGGGTACAAACCGTGCTAGTGGCTTCCTCCTATCTTTGCCTCAATCTAGAATCATTGAGTGACAAAATGAGAAGAGCATTGTTACGTGGTCTTGGATCCAGAAGATTTGGGCTGAAGGTTGGTTCTGACACTTAACTAGCTATTTAACCTTGTGTTATTTACCTCTCAGTGTTCTCAGTTCCCTCTGTTCTCCCTGTCAGGAGAGTTATACTCACAGTAAACACTACCAAATAGGATTGTGATGGGGAAAGCATTTTGTGAAATGTAATATAAATGTGAGTTGTTATAATTATTTTCATCTTGATTGTAGCTGGGGATATTTGTTTATTAAAAAAACTAACAGAATAAGTAAATATATGATGTGAGGGCCTTATGAGCATTATATTCAATAAAGGGTGTGAAAATTCAAATAAATCAATTTTGCCTGGGGTAATCTGGGGAGACTTCCTAAAGAGAAAGGATTTAGGCTTAGTATATGATCACAGATCCAGAATTATAAGGGCACTCAGAGGATATCTAAACTATTATCTCATTGCCCGCTACCCATTTTATTTTGTTCCATTGTTTTTGTGTCTGATGCTTTGTGACACTATTTTTTTTTTGGGCAAAGATACTGGGCTGGTTTGCTATTTCTTTCTCCAGCTCATTTTCCAGATGAGGAAACTGAGGAATACAGGTAAGTGATTTGCCCAGGGACGCCCAGTTATTAAGTATCTGAGGTCAGATTTGAACTTGGGTAAATGAGTCTTCCTGACTCCAGGCTTGGCACTCTATTAGCTGCCCTAAATTTTGTAGCTAAGGGAACTAAAGCCCAGGAGAGATTGTAGTTTGCACACAGTTACACAGGTACCAATAGAGCTGAGATTTGAACCAGTATCTTCACACTCCAAATGTAAATTTTCCATTTGATCTTGCTTCCTTGAAGTAGGTCTCAAAATGCAAAGACATTTCTTATCCACTTCTCTCATTTTTCTCCCAACCCCATTCTTTGTTCGTTGTTTCCAACACTAAGATATGAGTCAAATTCATTTAACTGAGGTGCCCAAGGTCAAACAGATTGCTAGTGGACAAGCTGGAATTAGAATCTAAGCTTCCTGACCTCTTCCCTTCCTTCACTCTCCAGTCTTTTGGCTTTGATAAACTGGGATAGGACATTCTACGCTCAAGATGGGGGTTGTGAGAGCAAAGACTGTTATGTATTTTGAGGACATCCAGGTGATCAATTTGGAAAGGAAGCTTCACTTAGTGAAAATGGGGCATGCTAAAGTTGGTTGGAACCAAGTTTGTAAAACCTTAAATAGCAAGCCAAGGAATCTAGAGATTTTGTTGCTTATAAACCTGCCCATTGGGCTATGATTAGGAACCTAGTAAAAGATGGTCCTCTAGAAAGATTAATCTGGTTACAATATACAGTCTAGATTGGAGGAGAGTTGAGATTAGAAGCAGTAAGACCAATTATCCAAGCAAGAGTCAGTGACACATCTTCTAACCAAGACGACGACGAAGGGGAACAAGAAGTAAAAACTCATGATACTAAAGAATCACCCTTGTGATCTATGTTCAGTGGGGTGGGCTTTTAGGGTGGACTTGGGAATTCAGTGACAGATATTAGGCAAACTGAAAGCAACCTCATGAACCACTCATCTGAAATAACAGATCTCATTAGTTATAACTCCTCAGAGAAGGAGGTAGCTTTGGGCTATGTCAGTCATCACTTATTCCATGCTGGTGATAGGATCATTGCCACCATCCTCACCTTCTTCTTTTTCCTACTCATGTCTTCCTCCCAATCTCTTTTCATTTTTTAAACCCTTACCTTCTGACTTAGAACCAATACCAACTTTTGATTCCAAGGCAGGTTAAGTGGGGGTTAAGTGACTTATCCAGAGTCACACAACTAGGAAGCATCTGAGGCCAGATGTGAACCTCCCATCTCTGTGTCTGACCTTAAATTCACTGAACCACCTAGCTACCTCCACCTGCTCCAATTTCTTTTCTAGCTAGGAAAGGTCATTGTAAAGTAAGAACCCTGTGTGATTCTGTAGTTGGGGTGTTGCACCACCTAGGACTTTGTACCTGGAGATGTTTCTTCCCAAAGATATCTGGGATTTCTTTCTCAGATAGTTTTTTGTGTAAATTTGTGTATCTTCCTCTGGCACAGACCATTAGCCACTGTCATGAGAGGTGTGCATCTCATCCTTGGAATCCTGGAGAGTAAAACCTTTTATAAAGGTCAAGTTGTTGGGAGTGTCAGATGCTGAGAAGATAGACTGGACTAATTGGATTCTTATCTGCGAGTGTAGCTCTGAAGCCCTCTCTGTCCTTGTTACCAAGGAAAGACATGTAAGCAAGAAGACAGAACCATATCAGGGAGAAGTAATGAGAGCCTGAAGTAAGATGGAGTCCGTGGTAATGAAGAAGAAGCAAAAGAATTTGAGTAATTTCAAAGGAAAAAAGACTTGGGCTCTGTGTCTGACTTCCTTCTCCTTCCAAAGACAACACTAAGGTTTAAACCACATACAAGTGGGAGATTTATCTCTGCTACCTTCCTCTTTCCTTCTTGAGCTCTTCCTCTCTGGCTACCTTTCTCACTCTCTTCTCAAAGCAGCCCAGACTATATTATTGGTGCAAAGACAGAGGGAGGAGGCACCGAGTTGAAGGGAAAGGAGAAGACTTACAGGAATCATTATTCTGGACTCTCATTTTCTTTTTTCCATCTCAAACCTGTCGTCTTAGAGGGTGAGATTTTTCCCCCTTATTAAAGGAGCAAATGCACCCTGAAAAGATAGCTGTCTGGCTGATTGAAGCAGTGCCAAGCAAGAGGAGTTATCAGAGATTGGGTGATCAGCCAATCAGGCTGGCTCCAGGGATTCTGTTCTTTCCCTGCTCTCTCATCCAGCCAAGCTTTCCCTTCCCATGCACTTCAGTGTGGCAGTCCCTAAATCTGTCAATTACATTCCATCAGCTTGAAGCTCTGATAGCAGCCTGGTCCTTGGTGGATAAGGTAGCGGCTGGCTTTCAAGAATCTAAAGTAATAAAGCCAAGAGGGCGCATGGGGAGGGCTGGAGGAACAGAGGAAGAGAGGGGGAAAGTGGAGGAGGGAAGAAGAAGGGAATTTAATTGAACATCCCCTGCTTGGGTAACACAGCCAATGAAACATTCATCTTCGGGGAATGTAGGACCTCTGTCATGGTGTATTTTTTCAAATTTATATTGGTAGTGACTGGGACTGTTACTATGGAAGCCAGTGTTTGATGAGGGAAAGGGACCCAAGGGTCATCATCAGGGATGAGTTAATTTAGCAGCAGTGTACTGGATAAGAAGGAGTCCTAGGGAACTGTTGTAGATTGGGACTCGAACTCAGTGCTTGACAGGGGAAGGGGCTGCTAGCAACAGGTAAATGACATGCCGAAATAAGCTTCCTTGCATGCAGGGTCATGGCTTTGGTTGGGTTTCTTGGACAGTGATTCAAAAAAGAGTGGATGGTGGCTCAGTGGATAGAGAGCCAGGTCTAGAGACTGGAGGTCCTGGATTCAAATCTGGCCTCAGATCCTTCCTAGCTGTGTGATCCTGGGCAAGTCACGTAATCTTAATTGTCTAGCCTTGATCAAGTTCTTCTGCCTTGAAACCCATAACTAAGTATCTATTCTGAGATAGAAGATAAGATGGTTGTTTGGTCTTTTTTAAAGAGTGGAAAGAGAACAGCAGGAGAGAAAGAAGTTGTAGTTAAAAAGACCAAATGCTTAGTATAGAATAAATGAATGAATGAATGAGAATGTCAAAAAATTAAGTGTTCGTTATATGAAAAGCACATTTTGAGCACTGGAGGATAAAAAAAGATGAGTAAGTTACATCCTTGTTTTTAAGAGGCTTGTTGTTGTTCAGTTGTTTCTGTCTGTCTTTGTGACCCCATTTAGAGTTTTGTGGTAAAGAAACTGGAGCAGTTTGCCATTTCCTTCTCCAGTTCATTTTGCATATGAGAAAACTATAGCAAACAAGGTTAAATGACTTGCTCAGGGTCACAAAGCTAATAATTGTCTGAGTCTGGATTTGAACTGAGGTCTTCCTGACTCCACATCCTATACTCTATCCATTGTGCCATTTACTGAGTCTCACCAACAATAATAATAGAAGACATTTTTCTAATGCTTTACTGTTTTTTTATCTAGTATATTTAGTATAATTTAGTATTATCCATGTGTTTTCTATCTGTTATCTAATGTGACACTTGCAACATTTCTGAGATATGGAGACTACACCAAACTTTATCTGTTTTACAAATACAGATTCTTCAGATGGTATGTAACAGAGACAGGATTTGAACTGAGATCTTCTGCTTACAAATCCAAGGTCCTTTCCCATTTCATCATGCTGCTGAAAATATACATAAATAATCAAAACAGAGAGAATAAAAGTATTTAAGGGAGGCACAAATAAAATGTTGGCGGAGTTCCAAAAGAGGGAGAGATTACCTCTTAGCTGGTACAGATGAAAGATGGGCTTCCTGGAAAAGAAAGAGTTTGGTTCAGGCCTTTGAGGATATGTAGGGTTTCAGTAGGTAGTGACACAGGTATAGGAAATGAGGGAAGATATAGAGGTGGGATATGTTGGAAGAAGGGCAGTGAGGTGGCACTTAACTTGGAAGCAGGAAGATTCCTATTCATCAGTTCAAATCCAGTCTTAGATGCTTACCAGATGTGTGACCCTGGGCAAGTCACTTCCCCCTGTTAGCTTCAGTTTCTTCATTTACAAAATGAACTAGAGAGGGAAAAGGCAAACCATTCTAGTATCTTTGCCAAAAAAACCCAAAAGAAACAAAAAACAAACCCTAGATGAGGTCCTGAAGAGTCAGACAAGACTGAAAATGACTTGGAGAATAGTAAACAATTCAATTTGCTCAGAACCTAGAGTTCTTAGAAGGGAAATAATGTGGAATTAGTGGATTGGATTCAGAGTCAAGAAGACATGGGTTCAAATCCTTCCTCAGATATTGAATCTGTTCAACCTTGTGTTAACTACTCTGTGCCTCAATTTCCTTATCTGTAGAATTAGAGAGTTGGAATTGGGAGCCTCTAAGGACCCTTCTAGCTCTAAATCTATGATTCCATGAGGTACAGTTTGCTAAGAAGATTAAAGGTAGCCTGTGGAGAGACATTTTAATGTTCAATTCCTTAGCTTGACGTTCATTAAATTTAGAGAATGACCTAATCAAAGTTCCACACAAGAAGACCAATCTGCAATGTACCACACGTGGGGGATAACTGGAAGCAATGGAGCCAATTATGAATGAAGGAATGAATGAAAAGAATTTATTAAGCATTTGCTATGTGCTAGCCATCATGCTTAGCCCTGTAGATACAATCCTGGTCCTCAAGAGCCATATATTCTAACAAGAGAAGCCAGCCTATCCAAGGAAGTGATAGTCACAGAGGGATGGATGTCTTGGCTTGGCAGGTCGTAGGGATGATGAGTAGAACCAGAGGGCAGTGGATGAGCTTGAGTCTACTAGGAATGGTGAGCTAGAGTGGGAAGGGTCAGGGGGAGAAGGAAGGAAAGCCTTAGACCTATTGCAATGTTCCAAGTGAGAAATGATGAGAACCTAAACTCTCTAGTACCTAATATGGCACCTAATAAACATTGGTTAATTGACTGATAATCCCATTCCCCAATGCCACACACTCATCCCTAGCAATTCCACCATTACATTTCCATTCCATCCATATAGTTCCCTTCCCACTCAGCCTGCCTATTGTGATTTCTTTATCTTTTAAAATGGTTCTTGAACCTATCAAAGACTTTTTCAAAGCAAGGCACACCCAATGAAAGTCAAGGCAGTAGCCCAGATTTTAAATCCAGGATCTTATAGCTCTTTGTTAAATTCTACTGCTCTTTGCCTCAGTTTCCCCTCCTTTAAAAATTTGTCAGAGCTGATTTGGCATGGATTGGGGTGAGCCTTGATTCTTTCTTGTCATTGCTTTGCTTCATTCCCTAAAGTCCTCCTTCAATGCTTAATTCCACAAATCCAATTCAGTTAACATTTATTAAACCCCTTCTGGGTAATCTTGGTAGGATCTGGATAAGTCAGAGGAGGCATGAGTCTATTCAGAGCAAGAGCATTTTATTGACTTTTCTTTGTTGTCCTGGAGATGGACCCCAAACTATATTCAATAAAGTATTCAATAAAGTCAAGAAACTCAAAGAGTTTCTCATAAACATAGAGATGTTGGCCCTATGTCTGGACCAAGATTTTATTTGGAGAAATGAAAACTTTCCTAAGAGGTTTCACAGAATTGTGTTCCTCCCTGACCATTTTCCCCTGGTAGGAGCGACCAGGGAAATTTAAAGCTCCATTCTCAGGTAGGAGTCTAATTGGCCTTGTCTGCGGTCACTCCTGCTGGGGACTATTATCAGTAGCTCCTTGACCAGATGCAAGTCAGTTCCCAGGTTCCTTGCAGCTACTCACAGAGAGCCATAGTCTTCATAATCAAAAGTTCTACTCTCCTAGGATCCTAAAGATGGGAATTATCTTCTTTGTTCCAGTAACTAGGGTTCTGACTCCAAGAGCAAAAACTTAACTCACCGAGGACCAGTGGAGAAGAAATTCCAAACACAGTGAGGCAAGGAACGAACTCTTAAGCTGTGTTTCTACTCTGCAGAAATCTTTCCTAGTCAACTGGAAAAAGGCACCGGGGTATAGATAAGCATAAGTAAGTAATAGGCCAATGGAGGCAGCAAAGTGGCTTAGTGGATTGAGAGTCAGGGCTAGAGATGGAACGTCTGAGGTTCACATATGGCCTCAGACACTCTGTGTGACCCTGGGCAAGTCACTTAATTCCAGTGCCTCATCCTTACTGCTCTTCTGCCTTGAAACCAATCCTTAGTATTGAGTCTATGATGGAAAGTAAGGGTTTTAAGTTATAATAATAATAATACCAATGGGCCAAGTTATTCTGGGTACCACTGACCCTTCCCTTCCCTTCCCTCCAAGCATGCGAGTATAGAAACGAGATCGAAAGCTCTAGCTGTTTCCCCATTACTGGTCCAAAGGGCCCAAGAGTAACTGCTTCCATGAGGGATTTCAGCAGATGAGAAACGTGCCCATAATTGGGTTGTGTCTAAGAAGGTCATCATTCAGGTGGCTCTGTCCTGATACCCTTATTATTGAGACAGTTTGATTACATTGACCAGACCTGATTGGGAACCCAATAGCACATCTTGTAAGACTGATTAGAAACTTTTAGAGATATTGTCTGAGCTGTGGCAAAAAGCTGGAGCCCCGAGGTTTTAGCCAGCTTCTGTCTGTTTCCTTGATGGGTCTAAAAGATAATATAATTGTGTGTCCTTCTTTTATAGCAATTAAGAGTTATAACTAGGGCAGGGTGACCAGGGGCTTTGCCTTATAAAATCAATATTTAATGGGTACTGGTAACACAATTCAGCGGGTTAACACAATTGAGCTCAGCATCTAATTAGCAAAGAACAGTTAAAGCAGCACCCAAGATGAGCTCCTCTATGACCCAATCTACCCTTCTCACTCCAATATGGCGACTTCCCCAGGAATGGTCTTGTGGTGTTCCATAGTATCTCTGTCCTGACCACAAGGTGCCATAGGGCTTTACGTGTCCAGGTCTGAGGTCTCTCGGTCCACCTGCACCTTCAGCTGAGATTGCCCTGAGGGTTCACAATATTTGTCCCAGGGAGACCATGCCAGAATTTATACTTACACTTCAGATAGTAAAAATTAAAATATCTGATTCTTAGGGGGTACTTTATGCTTTGTGAAATGCTTTCACATATCATCTCATCTGGTCTTTATCATCAAAGAATCAAGTATTTATACAGGGGCAGTTAGGGAGTTCAGTGGAAAGAAAGTCAGACCTGGAGACCTGACGTCCTGGGTTCAAATCTGACCATAGACATTTCCTAGCTGGATGACTCTGAGCAAAACACTTAACCCAACTAGCCTAGCCCTTACCTCTCTTCTGCCTCAGGACCCAATACTTAGCATCAAGTCCAAGACAGAAGGTAAGGGTTAAAAAAAAATTTTGTACAGAAATGAAACCGCCTCGGTCTCCCAGAATCACCTCTATAAAAAAGCTTTATTTATTTCTTTTGTTTTGACATTAATTTCTAAATATATCCCTTCTCACCCCTCAATCAGTGAGCTATCCCTTAAAACAACAACAACAAAAATAACAAATGGAGGGGGGTGAGCAATTCTACAGCAACAGGATCTGTGATGTTCTAGTGAAAAGAGTAAGGGAGGTAGAGTTTTTCATCTCTTTGTCATAGCCAGCCCTGGTCACTGTGACTTCCTAGGGTTCGGTTGGGTTTTAGTTTTTCTTTCTTCTCTGTATTCTCTTTCTCCTCTTTCTTCTTTCACTTTAGATCAGTTTATCTATTTCTTTCCAATATTTCTCCATTTTTTTCCTAGTCACTGCTTACTTGCCTTACTTCTATGGAACTAAAAGGTGCCCCTCTGGAATAGTAATTGAGAGCTATGACTAGGGCAGGTTAGCTGTGTTTTCATTTTCCCAATTAACAGGCAGTGACTGTTTCCAATTCCCTGCTATGCAAAAAGTACAAAAAATCCTTTAAGGTAGAGGGAACGGGTCCTGTGATTCACATGGCAGAGAAGAAGACACTGAAGGATCAAGGGAAATATCTTGCCCAAAGATCTATAAATGCCTCCCATATTTATACGTGGCCAAATGACTGCCACATCGTCCGTGGCAGAGTTTACCTTGAGAGTCTTCTGACTCCCAGTATTTTGCTCTTCTGGTGGCGCCATGCTGTAATTACTGGTGAGCAAACCAGCCCTTCATAGGTTCCAAATGTGATAATTCAGTATCTCTCATTGCTCAAGCCTCAAGAGGCATGTCCAGGAGAAAATGGGAAACAAGCATCAGACAGTGAAATGATTAAGTAAACCCAACGCTTAGTGCTTCATACGTTTGCCCCGTGCTCGGTGGGCACTTAATGTGTGCTGGCTGATGAAGATAATGAAGACAATTTAGGCTGCCGCCTTACAACTCAGGCCATCAATTTTATCCCAACAAAGAAATGTGCTCTCCAGCTCCAAACCATTTCAGCTGAGGCTAAGAGGGGATGGTTTCCAGGCTGAATTAGAGGAATCCCAAGGCTTTTATGGGGGCCCCAGGTAAGGCTGATGTCAGGGCAGAGAATGGAAATAGGAAGGACTAGGCAGTTCTTGTTGAGGGAGAGGTGGAAAATTTTAGTGGGTTCAGAAAACAGCCTCAAATAGAATGCACAACTGTTCAATCATCCTCCTACATCACAGGGCCAGCCCTGTACTATTTTTCTTTTATTTTTTAAACCTTTATTTTTGGTTCTAGGAACAATTCTAAGACAAAGGGCAAGGGTGAGGCAAATGAGGTTAAATGACTTTCCCAGGGTCATCTAGCTTGGAAGTGGCTGAAGTCACATTTGAACCCAGGTCCTCCCAACTCCAAACTGGGCAATCTATCCGATCTGCCACCTAGCTGCTCCTCCTGTACTCTTTCTCTAAAAGACTTTCCATGAAGAATGGGCAGAAATACTGAAAAAAGAAATCTGATGTCTTGGCTTCTTGTTCTTAAACTACAACTCTTTGCTCACTGAAGGGCTTTATTTAGTTGAGTCCCTTCATTACCTCTTCCCTGAACCTTTCTTCTCTGTTCTCTGTAGGTTCCCTGGAAGCAGAGATTGTTTCCTTATTTTGGGGGTATGGGATGGGGTCTTTATATCTCAGTCCCTCATACAATACCATGCATAATGGAGGCATTTGACATTTTTTTTTATATTTAAAACCCTTACCTTCCGTCTTGGAGTCAATACTGTGTATTGGCTCCAAGGCAGAAGAGTGGTAAGGGGTAGGCAATGGGGGTCAAGTGACTTGCCCAGGGTCACACAGCTGGGAAGTGTTTGAGGCCAGATTTGAACCTAGAACCTCCCGTCTCTAGGGCTAGCTCTCAATCCACTGAGCTACCCAGCTGCCCCCTGGCATTTGACATTTTAAAAAATTAAATTATAAAAAGGTTTGGGGTGGAATAGTTAAACATCAAATGCCTTGCTGGAATCCAAGTGTACTGAGTTCCCCGTGATCTCCTAGTGGACATCAAGATGAAGCTGGAGGGCTGAAGGACAGTACACTCAGAGAAAGGGGGTTGATTAATGGATAAGCATCAAGCAGGAGATAAAGGGGTCTTTAGAGGCAGGCAGTAGGGGTCTGCTCAAGTCTGCTCTATGTGTTTACCAGCAATTTCATGAACATATAGAAGATGTACTCTTTATACCTTCAGCAAGGGTTAGCTAATGCTTTAGATAACAGAATTAGAAATCTCAGGATCACAACCAAGATCAACAGATGGGAGTCATGAAACAAATCTAACAGGAAGAAATGCATTAGAGAAAAGGGCTATTTTGTTCCTGAACCCAAGAATGGGACTTCACAAATTCAGAATGGGAATAAAGAGGTTAGCAGTTCATGGGAAAGGAACCTGGGGACAGGGGGAAGGTAGGATGGACCACAAGCTCAGTGTGAGTCAGAAGACTGATGTGGTGATGGCAGGATGAGGATGGGGGAGGAGAAGCAAGTGTAGCCTTAAGATGCATTCAGAGAAATGACCCTAGCAATCCAGTGTTTAATAAACCCAAAAATCCCAGCTTTTGAGATAAGAATTCAATATTTGAC
This sequence comes from Monodelphis domestica, assembly GCF_027887165.1. Taxonomy (NCBI): domain Eukaryota; kingdom Metazoa; phylum Chordata; class Mammalia; order Didelphimorphia; family Didelphidae; genus Monodelphis; species Monodelphis domestica. The sequence continues at coordinate 60,612,392 of NC_077227.1, forward strand.
AAAAATTGTTGGGAAAACTGGAAAACAATATGGCAGAAATTAGGTATGGACCAATCCCTTACATCCTATACCAAGATAAAGTCATCTAACCTATCTAGCACATTCTGTGGGGAAGCCTGGGAGGCAGTATGGTGGACTGGATAGACAGCTTGTCTTGGGGTCAACAGAGCTGGATTCAAATCCTACCTTTGACACATAATGACTATGTGATCTTTATCAAATAACTTGAACTCTCATTGCCACAGTTACATCTCTAAGATGGGTTCTTAGCCAACTGAATTCAATGGATTTCTGGAGGTCTGTATACTTGGATAGGGAGGAAATGCATCTTTATTTTCAATGATCTCTAACTTAATTTTATGAATTTAATTATGAATTTAAAAGCCATTTCTGTGAAGGTCCACAGGTTTCATTGGACTGTCAAAGGGTTCCATGACAAAAACAAAAAGTTAAGACCCCTTCACTAAGACTACGGAATGGAGAATTATACATTAATAGGAATTTCCTCATCAGGAGTTCCCTAATTCCAATAGAAACACAAGTCCAGACCATTTTTTTAAATAAGTGCTAGGCATTAAGATATGAAAAAAAGATAAAAATATTTTCCACTTTTGAAAAGCTTATATTTTATTGCACATCAATATTGAATTCGATAACCTGTAAAGGTAGACGTGCGTCCAAGAAACCCAGGCTCCTTAGACTCCAAATAGTCTCTCTGGGAAAATAGGAACATGTAACCAGAAATTCAGAAAGTAGACGGGGCCAGGGTGAGAGGTGAGAGAGTGGTGCCTTTTCTTTTTTAATTGAAATGCTTGTAACACCTGGTTAGAAGAAGCCCCACTTTAAATGATCAATTCCAATCCCATTAGGACAATAGCTGGCCATGATATCAGAAGCTAATTGCTATTAGCTTATAGTAATCCGGTAGGTTTAATATTCAGAAATTCCATGACACAAGGCCATCATACTTTGCTTAAATGGCCTCGTTCCTGTTATTAGTTCCATTTGACTATTAGCTTATTACTGTTAAGTTATTGTAAGTTTTTATAAAGTCCTTGAACTGTAGGTCTGCCTTTAGTGAGCATTTCATTAAGGAGAATGTAGTGCACCCAGTGGTTTCATATTTTAATTTCTAGTTTTCTTTATAGCATGAGCTTGTTAATGCTTTAGGAAAATTCTCGATTTGGATATGGGCTCTTGCACCATCCGCTCCCCCTAAGAGTTACACTTTTACATGGACGTTTTACGCACAGATGGAGAGAGAGTCAGATGGAGGTTAGACAGCATGAAAGCCAGTTTAGAATTCATTTGATCCAACTCCCTCATTTTACAGGTTAAAAGACTGAGGCCCAGAGAGAGGAAGGCACTGTCTTAGGAAAGCCCAGATCTTGTAGAGGAAAGAGCACAGCATTAGATATTTGGAGACCTACGTTCAGATTGCGACTGCTACTTTCTTTAGACAAGAATCGTACCCCTTTAGACAAGACGTTTTCTTGCCTTGGGTCTCAGTTTCCCTATATGAAACATGAAGAAACTCATCAAAACCTTTTTTGCTTGTCTTGACCCCATTGGCCATGCCTGTAAACCCAATGGATCTTTTCTCACACTCATGTCTTAAATGCATAAAATAAATGTATAGAGTGATGATGGAAACTGATTATGTTGAATTAATCATCAAAATATAAAAAAAGAAAAAAAATTCATAGACCCCAGGCAAAGAATCAATCCCTGATAGAGATTTCTTTTCAGCTCTTTATTCATAGGATCATAACTCTTTGATCCCATGACTTGCTCAGTATAACCAGTATCAGAAAATTAGAACATTTATATTTCTTTAAAAGTCAGTAGCCTTGGGGGTAAGTGGATGGCTCAGCGATTGAGAGCTAGGCCTAGATACTGGAGGTCCTGGGTTCAAATTTGACCTCAGATGCTTCCTAGCTGTGTGACCCTGGGCAAGTCACTTAGCCCCTATTGCCTAGCCCTTAACTCTCTCCTGCCTTGGAACCAATACCCAGTATTGATTCTAATATGGAAGGTAAGAGTTTTAAAATCAATCAATCAATCAATCAATCAATAAACAAACAAACAAACAAAAAATAAATAAATAAATAAATAAAATAAAAGTCAGTGGCCTCACCATTAAGAGGAAAGGTTGCAGGAAACTCAGGTCTAAAGGAGGCTGGAATCTTGGCTTCTGTGTTCTCCAGTCAGTTATCTTGGGTAGAGTCAGTTGGACCAAGAGTTTGATACTATCTGGGGGGTTTTCTTCTATTATTAATACTATTATTACTATTACTATTATACTCTTATTACTATTATGATTAGTAGCAGCAATAAAATAGTAAACTAGCTAACATTTATATAGGGCTTAAAGATTTTCAAAGCATTTTACAAATGCTACTCATTTGATCCTAATAACAGCTTTGTGAAGTAGATGCCTTCACCCCATTTTTACAGATGAGGAAACTAAGGCTAAGGAAGGTTAATGGACTTGTCCAAGGTCACACAGCTAAGAAGTATCTGAGGTCAGATTCAAAGTTGGGTTTTCTGGATTCCCAAGTCCAGCATTTCTGCCACCGTACCACCTAGCTGACACCAGTAGCTCCTCTCCATCACCCTGCCTGACACTAGCTCTCTGCATGAGCCATGTTCCAGCTCTGGCCCATCTCTTCACTTGTGTCCTACCTCCTGGGATCCTATGTCCAGTGAGATCACGGCCACAGGGGGACTTACACATGAGTGGTGTAGATCCTGGAACAGTAACCTGATCAAGGTTACTGCTCTGAAGCTGGAGTTAATGAGAGTTATCAAGAAGAAGGATCACAGGTTCTTGGAGTGGGTGCTGGAAGAACCCTCTGAGGTCATCAAGGCTGACCCTCTCATTTTACAAATGAGGAAACTGAGGCATCATTACAAAGAGAAATTGTGAGATTGTCTTTCCCAGTGTCACACAAGGTCTGATACAAGAGCTACTATGGGAAATTCCAGAGAAGTATAGAGAGAAACATGAATTATGAGGCACAGAAATACTTAGTAATTGAAGAAAGAAATAAGTTTAACACCCGAAAATACAGGATAATGGTATGAGCCACCAACAGAGATATCATCTACCATATAGTTTATGGCCCTGGAAGAAAAGGCTGATGCTCATGAATTGCCAAATTATGGGATGAAGGATGGCCTGACAAATTATTTCTCAGCTCACTGCGCTGGCCTGCAGCTGGCCCCGGGCTACTTACCAGGTTTGGCATGGACATGCTTAGCAAAGAAGTGATTGAGGAAGAGCACAGTGGGGAAAGCCCTGATGGTCAGCCTGGGGTCTTTACAGCTGCCTGGATGCAGGTGGGCCAGTACCACCTCGGAAAGCACCTAAGGGAGCTGGGGACAGGGGCATGGGCATTCTTCAGTGACAAATGCCTCCCTACTTACTATTCTGAAGGAAAAGAATGAATGCTAAAGCTTCCTCAGTCAGAAGGTGCCCAGTTATCTGTGAAGGGAAGAAGATGAATGAGGAACTCCACTTCTTGGCTCTGGGTGTTCTTTCTGACTGTCCACTCATTCCCACAATACCCTCTCTTCTCTGCTCCCACTACTAACCACCTGGCTTCCTTTAAATCACAACTAAAATCCCATCTTTTATTAGAAGCCTTCCCTGAGCTTCCTCTCTCTCTCTCTCTCTCTCTCTCTCTCTCTCTCTCTCTCTCTCTCTCTCTCTCTCTCTCTCTCTCTCTCTCTCTCTCTCTCTCTCTCTCTCTCTCTCTCTTCTCTTCTCTCTCTCTCTCTCTCTTTCTCTCTCTCTCTCTCTCTCTCTCTCTCTTTCTTTCTCTCCTCCTCTGCTCTCCCTTGCTCACCTTCTCTCTCTCTGTGTCTCTGTCTCTGTCTCTCTCTCCTCCTCTGCTCTCTATTGCTCACCTTCTCTCTCTGTGTGTCTCTGTCTCTGTCTCTGTCTCTGTCTCTATCTCTGTCTCTGTCTCCTCCTCTTCCTCCTCCACTCTCACTCACCTCTCTCTTTCCTCCTCTCTCTCCCTTTCTCTCTCTCTCCTCTCTTTCCTCCTTCTCTCTCTCTCCCTCCTCTACCTCCCCTCTCTTTCTCTTTCATCTTTCTCTCCTATATTAGAATCAATACTATCTATTGGTTCTAAGGCAGAAGAGCAGTAAGGACTAGCAATGGATGTTAAATGACTTGCCTAGGGTCACACAGTTGGGAAGTATCTGAGGTCAAATTGGAATCTAGGACCTCTTGTCTCTATGCTTGGTTCTGAATCCATTAAGCCATTTAGTTGTACCCCCTTTATTCTAGTGCCTTCTCTCTGTTATTTACTTTCTATTTATCCTGTTTCTGGTTTATTCTGTATAATATATATTTATATATATTTGTTTTCATGTTGTCTCTCTAGATAGATTTTAGCTTCTTTCGAAGAGACACTCTTTTTACTTTTTGTATTCCCAGCATTTAGCACAATGCCTACTGCAGAATACGTGCTGAATAAATGTTCATTGATCAATTATTGGATGAGGAAGCTTGTGAAAAGCAATTCTAACAATATGTAAGGAATGCAACTCCTGATATAATATGGAAATAGGGGATATTGGGTGTAGAATATTGCATATGCTATCAAAATAATTATGTGTTGGTTAGTTTTGCTGAAATGAAATTTTCCCCTCTTCATTATAAGCAATGGCTCTTTGGGGAGGGGTGGAGGAGGAATATATTTGGAAATTATTTTGATGTAAAGAAAAAAAAGATATCAGTTCCATTTTTCTAAAACAAAATTGAAAAGACAAAAGCAATATATAGATTGGATTTGCTTAACTGGGTGTACTTATTTGTATAACAGAGGGTTTTATTGGGGAAAGAGTCTTTGGGAAGTGACAGTGATATGAAACAAGAAAAGACTATCAATAAGCATACATTTAGAAAGAAAGGGGAAAAAATACCTTAGTGGCAGGATCTGACAAGCTAAGATTCCTTACCCCTGGGCCCTTGTGCCCATTGACCAAAAATGAAGTCTTATTAACAAGCATTTTAAAAGACACCTACTGTTTGCCAGACACAGTGTAGATGTGTCAGGATACATAGACAGACAGGAAACAGTCTCTTCCCTCAAGGGGCTTTCATTTGTATTATCTTCCCAACTTTATTCTTCTCTGCCTATGAGGGAAGAAGAATGGGAAGGGATTAAGTATTTATATAGCACCTACTGTGTGTCAAGCTCTGTGCTAAACTCTTTACAAATACCTCATTTAATCCTCACAACAGCCCAGGGACGTAGGTGCTCTTATTAACCTCTTTTTACAGTTGAGAAAAGCAAGGCAAAGAGAGAGGATATTTTAGCTAGTCAATGTATATGGTTCAATTTGAAATCAACTCTTCTTGATTCTAAATCAAAGGCTTTATCCACTCTCTCTCCAGGCTACCTCTAATGACAGAATGATGTAATGGGAGACATTCTAGATTAGTATGTTAGTACTGAGTTTCACTATTTTATTGCCTTTGTGATCTTGGGTGAGTCATTTTCTCCTTGGACTTTCAATATCCTAGTCTGGAAAATAGGCTGGATCAGATGACCTTCAAGATCCCTTCCAGCTCTAAATTCCATGATCTTATGATGTTCATTGATCTTCTTCCAGAAAGAGTAGACCCCAACTGAGCACTGTACTCTAGATACCATCTTCCCAGAGCAGGATTTAACCCCTGTGCACCAATACATCCTCAGCTTGCGTCCACTTTGGTTCAGCAGCTCCATCACACAGAGGACTCTCCGTCAGTCATTTTTCAATTATATCTGATTCTTCCTGACCCTATTTGAGGTTTTCTTGGCAAAACTATTGGAGATGATTGCCTTTTCCTTCTCCAGGTCATTTGACAGATAAGGAAATAAGGCAAACAGAGTTAAGTGATTTACCTAGGGTCACCCAGCAAGTTGGAGGCCAGATTTGAACCCAGGAAAATATGTCTCCTAAATCCAGGTCTGGCAATCTCTCCACCATGCCACTTAGCTATCCTCTGTTGATGCTACCTGAGGAGATAATCAATGAAAAGCCCAAAGACTTTCCCCTGGGAATGACTAAGCTAGCACCCCCTAATTCTATGCTCATGCAATAATTTTTATTTATTTGATTTAAAAAATTTTAATAACAAATTTTCACATAACTTTTCAAAGTTATATGATCCATATTATTTCCCTTCTTCCCTCCTCCTTCCTAGAGCTGACAAGCAATCTGGGTTATACATGTATTATCATATTGTCCATTTTTATAAGCAATAAATCTTATAAAACCAAAACCCCAAAATGTATACAGAAATAAACAAATGATGAATCATATGTTTTCATCTGAATTTTTACTCCAACAATTCTTTCTCTGGAGGTGGATAGTGTTCTTTTTATAAGTCCTCAGAATTGTCCTAGATCATTGTATTGCTGTTAATAGCTATGTCTATCACAGTTGATCATTCCACAATGTTGCAGTTACTGTGTATAATGATCTCCTGGTTCTGCTTGCTTCACCCTGTATCAATTCATTTGGGTCTTTCCAGCTTTCTGAAATCATCCTGTTCATCATTCCTTATAGCACAATAGTATTCTATCACTATCATATATCACAATTTGTTCAGCCATTCCCCAGTTGAGGAATATCCCTTTTGTTTCCAATTCTTTGTCACCACAAAAAGAACAGGTATAAATATTTTTGTACAAACAGTCCTTCCTCATTTAAAAAAAAATCTCTTTGTGATATAGACCTAGTAGTGGCATTACTAGATCAAAAGGTATGCATTCTTTGATAGCCCTTAGGGCATAATTCCAAATTACCCTCCAGAATGGTTGGATCAGTTTACAACTCCACCAGTAATGCATTAATGTCCCAATTTTGCCACAATCCCTCAAACATTTATCATTTTCCTTTGTCATATTGGCCAATCTGATCAGTAGGAGGTGGTACCTCAGAACTGTTTTACTTTGTATTTCTCTAATCAAGAGGAATTAAGAACATTTTTTCATATGATTATTGATAACTTTGATTTCTTTATCTGAAAATTGTCTATTCATTTCCTTTGAGCATTTATCAATTGGGGATGACTTGGTTTCTTATAAATTTGACTTAGTTCTTTATATATTTGAAAAATGAGACCTTTTTCAGAGAAATTTGCTATATATTTTTTCCCAATTTGTTGTTTCCTATCTAATCTTGGTTGCATTGGTTTTGTTTGTACAAAACCTTTTTAATGTAATATGATCAAAATTATTAATTTTATATCTTGTTATGTTATCTATCTCTTGTTTGATCATAAATTCTTCTCTTCTCCATAGATTTGACAGGCAAACTAATCTATGTTTACTTAATTTACTTGCAATATCAATCTTTATTGTTTAAATCATGTACTCATTTTAACCTTATCTTGGTATATATGGTATGAGATATTGATCTAAACCTAATTTTCCCCACATTTTTTCTAATTTTCCCAGCAGTTTTTGTCAAATAGTGAATTTTTATCCCCAAATCTGGGACCTTTGGGCTTACCAAACATGAGATTGTTAAGGTCGTTTACCCCTAGTCTGTTTCATTGACCCTTTTATTTCTCAGCCAATGCCAGATTGTTTTGATGATTACTACTTTTTGATACAGTTTAAGATTTGGTACTACTAAACTACCTTCCTTCACATTTTTTTTCATTATTTCCTTGATATCCTTGATCTTTTGTTCTTCCAGAAGAATTTCGTTGTTATTTTTCTAGTTCTACAAAACAATTTTTAATAGTTTGATTGGTATGACACTGAATATGTAAATTAATTTAGGTAGGATTTAATTTAGGTAGTGACTTTTATTATATTTTGATGTTTTTCCAATTGTTTAGATCTAATATATTTGTATGAAAAGTGTTTTATAATAGTTTTCATATAATTCCTCTGTTTCTCTTGGCAAATAGATTCCCAGGTATTTTATATTCTTTTTTTAAAATTTTAAATTAAGAGGTTTTAAATGGATTTTCTCTTTCTAACACTTGCACAAGAGATAGAGAAACTCCATTTAACTTGACTGTTAAATACCAAGGGTTTCAGGAGGTTAATAGTACTGAGAAGGGAGGATTGAGGTGTCACATGTTTATATAATGGCTCCAGAAAGGTTTGGATACATGGAAGCATCATAATGGTTCATTTAGCATATTTTTTGTTATATCTGACTCTTCCTCACCCCATGTAAAATAGCTATCCATGGGATTTTCTTGGCAAAGATACTGGAGGAATATATAGAAGAATTCCATTCTCCTGTGGATCCTTTTGGATCCTTTTAGAGAAACTAAGTTTGGGCAATTATCCTCAGAAAGGGACATCTCACAAGGTGGTGTCACGGAGGATAACTAGACTCTTCCACAATTTATAACCTATGCCAGAGATAAGAGTCCTGGTCAAAATAGATCATGGGAGTGAATCAATGATCCTGATAGAGTAACAGAGCTCAACATGTCCAAGGGATCCTAGAAATTATCTTATCATGGAATCCCAGATTTAGAGCTGGAAGGGTCCACAGAGGTCATTGAATTCAACCCTTCCCTTTACAAATGAGGAAATCTGGGTCTAAGGAGGCTAAATGCCTTGTTTGGGGTCCTACAACCTGGGTAAACATCAGAGGGAGGATTTGAACCCAAGTCCTCTCATTCTAGATCCACTGTATCATATTAATCTCTTTTTTATAGATGAGGACATAGACGGCACAGGGAAAGTTATTTGCCCAAGGTCATACAGAGAATTGGGGGTGAAGTTGGATCTTAGGACTCAAACCTCAGGGCACATCATCGAGAATTCTTTCCATAACACACTGCCCCAGGAGAGTCAATGGTGAAATGTACCATCAACGTATATGGGCACAGGAAATTTCCTTTTGTAATTGAAGATGATGGGTAATCAATAGAAGACTTCAATAGAAAATAGAAGCAGAGACAGAAAAGACCTTAGAGGTTGACTAAGTCTAACCTTTATTTTATGGAGAAGAGAACTGGGGCCCAGGAAAGTGAAATGACATTTCTTTTTTCTTCAGATCACAAAGCTAGCATGTGTGAGAGACAAGGTCCTCTGAATGCCAGATGCCATTTCCTTTCCAGCTTCATGGCTTTTGTTAAGTCATTTTCAGGCATTTCTGAATTCTTCATAAAACCTCATTTGAGGTTTTCTTGGCAAAGGTACTGGCATACTTTGCCATTTCCTTCTCCAGCTCATTTCACAGATGAGGAAACTGAAGCCAACAGAGTCAAATGACTTATCCAGGGTCACAAAGCTATGATGTGTCTGAGGCCAGATTTGCACTCAGGACGAGGAGTTGTCCTGTTTCCAGGTCCAGTAATCTATTCCCTGTATGCTGTCTGTCCTTCCCATTTGATTAGCCAGCTTAAGTGAACTTAGAAGTTGGAATTTCACAAAACTCTGCCTTTTTTTAAATTGCTTCTTACAAAAATTTAACCTCTGAATCCGTTTTATTGGTATCCTGTAGGAAGCAAGACCTCCAGAACTTTTCTCCAGGGACTTCTTTCACATCTGAAGTTCAATGAATGAACCGGAGGAATATGGCCCACCAACTCTGGAGATAAGCCAGCTTCTTCGACGTCGTGGGTACAGTGTACACTCTAGGAGGCTGGAGGGTCCCTAAGCAGGGACCTGACCCAACACTAGACATCCCTGTGTCCTCTGAGGACCAGCCCAAGTTCATAAGGATCCATCATGAGTCGGCTGACAACCAAGCAGCTCATGCAGCCACCTAATAAACGCTCACTCCAAGTCTAGCATTCTTTGCAGTCTGCCCTTCGGATGGAGAGGGGTGGAGGGAAAGGGGGCAGAGAAGGGGGGAGGAGAAGGGGGCCCAGGAGGAGTTCTGATCTCCCCAGATCCAGGAGGGCCAGGACTACTTTTACAAATGTTGACTTCTCAATTTGATTCCTCTTTTCCTTGAGATCCCATCATCCTCTGACTCCCTCCATGGCACCGATTCCAAGTTATCTGAAAGGGACTTTGTTGTTATACCAGGAATAGGAAGAATTTTGGAGAGGCTTTGAATTTCCTTCTGCTGCTGGGAGAAGAGACAGACGTACTAGCTAGGGCTTAAGTATTTCTCTCAAAGAGAGGGGCAGATGTCAGCAAAACTGTGAAGTCAGCAAAATACGTCTTTGGGATATTGCAAATTACCTTTGAATGCCCCCTTGGCTCGGAGGTGCCCAGTGCCTTCTGCTGTTATGGGTCTTCTCATCAGGAAGGAAAGAGAGCTAATAAATTCCTTCATGCTGTATTAGGGACTTAATGCGTCCCCTCCCCAGGGAGATTTACATTTTAAAAGAGTACCTCCAGGAGCTGACAAGGCTCACCCCAAAGGGCTGAGTTTCTAATAGAATAATTTCCATTATTACTATTTGGAAGAAGGAGGGGGCTTTGCAAGGCCCTTCAAATCATACTGCACAGGCAGCGATCTAATCTGCCTATGTGCACCGGCCACTCGATGAGACCCAACTGGAGAAAATGAGCAGTTCTGGGAATGCCAGACCCAGAGGTCCAGAGGAGGCCATTTGTAGTTCTCCCAGTTGGCTCCTCCCAATGTTGATACTCTCTTCAGCTTTAGGGCTAAAATATTGTCTTTATGCTCTCTGTGGAGGGCCAGACTGGGAAGGTGAAACTAGAAGGAAGGGGAGCCTCTGTTTCCCCCTGACTGGGAGCAGTGGCACATTTCTTGGGATATCTCTTGAGCCAAGAAGGGCTCCCAAAGGAAAATCTGTGGCTGTCTAGAAGCCAGAGCTATCCCTAGTGTCATCTGAAGCTCAAGATAAAACATTCTCAATGGGACTGAGACAGCTTTTAATCCCGAGGAGTGATTTTTAAAAAATTACCTTTGGATGATGAGAGAATGGGGGCTAGACAGCAGTTCATTTTTAAAACATCTGGGACTTTTAATGGGTGTCAACTTCACCGTAACTCGTTATTGTGCTATGGTAGCCTAAAAGAAGCCATTGCAGTCTTAGGGTACCTTGAAAGGCACAATCACCCAAATGATGCGGGTGATACACTGTGCTCTGTCCCATATAAAAATATAAATAAATATAAATATATACACATATAGATATATTTACAAATAAATATAAATATATATTTCTCTGTCCTAGTTATATCTGGAATATTGTGTTTAGGAAATAGAGAAGCAAGCCTATATCGAATGCCTATTCTGTGCTAGAAATTGTGCTAAGGACTTGATATACATCTCTTTTGATCCTCACAACACTCCGGGAAGTAGGTGGTTTATTTCCCCCATTTTACAGTTGAAGAAACTGAGACAGAAAAGTGGAGTGATTTCCCTAGAGTCACACAGCTAGTAAATGTTTTGGGCTGCATTTGAACCCTAGTTTTCCTGAATCTAGACCATGAACTCAATCTACCGGGACACCTACTTGCCTAGCTGGTTAGTTCTGTCCTTTTAGGAGAATATTGTAGACTCTGATGGATGATTTATTTATTTATTCATTCATTCATCCATTCACTCATTTTTTTATTCATTCGTTCATTCACTCATTTATTTATTTATTTATTTATTCATTCATTTATTTATATGTGTATATTTATTTATATTTATATGCATATATTTGTATTTATTTATATATTTGTAAATATATTTATATGTGTATACATTTATATTTATTTATGTATTTATATACATACATATATGTATATACATATGTGTGTTCATATAAGGCATGTATAGATATACATATATACAGATATGTTTGTTTCAATCTGCCATGATGCATGTGTGTCTGTGTGTATACACACATTTATATATGCATATATGTATATGTAGACAGTGAGGTGGTACAATGGATAGATTGCTAGACCTGGAGTCATGAAGACCTGAATTCAAATTTGACCTTAGACACTTAGCAGCTGGGTGGCCCTGGGCAAGTCACTTCTCCTTGTTTGCCTCAGTTTCCTCATCAGTAAAATGAACTGAAGAAGGGAATGGCAAACCAGGCTAGGATCAGAGTGGGGTCACAAAAAGTCAGACACAACTGAAACTATTCAACAATAACAAGATGTGTGTGTGTGTGAGAGAGACATAGCCAACGTGGGGATTTGTTTTGTTTGGATACACATTTTTGTAACCAGAAAATTTTGGGGGTTTTTTCTTGCTTTCTCCTTTGAGGGAGAAGAGAGAAAGAAGGAGGATTTTTGTTTGAAAAAAAATTTTTAAGGAAAAAATAATACTGATCAACTTCAGAGCAACCACAGGAGGGCAATCAGGATGGTGAAGGGTCTGGAGATCATGTGCTATGAAGAGCTATTGAAAGAACTGCTGATGTTCAGTCTGGGGAAGAGAAGACTTAGGGGGAGATGCAATGACTCTCTTAAAGTACTAAAGGGGCTCTCAAGGGGAACAGAGATTAGACAAATTCCACTTGGCCATTGAAGACAGAAGGAGTGGTAAGAAGGACGGTACAAAAAAGGACCTTGCACTTGGTCTCTCATTAGTACATGGAGGTGGATATGGGCTGGGTGCGATTACAGCCCCTATATCACCCGCCACCTACCCCATCTACAAGACTCAAGGAGACATCAGCCCTGCTCACCAAACCAACTCAAATAATTATGCTTCTGTATTTCAGGTGTTGCCCCAGTGATGAAACTGTCACAAGCCAAACTGGATTAGCCAGACTCGTGTCTAACTATTTATCTAACTATTTTAAAAGAATATTGTGGACTCAGATGGTAGACTGAAACATACACAGAGGGAGAGAGACAAAGACACAGACACAGACACAGACTCAAGAGAGAGAGAGACACAGACACAGAAACATACATAGAGACAAAGCATATAGAGAGAACATCAATATATGTATAAACATATGAAACTCTTATCTGTAGAGAGAGATATCTGTATGCACATAGACAGACACACATAGAGAGAAAGACAGACATGAATATAGAGAGAGTCAGTGACAGAGGGAGATAGAAACACACATATATGAAGAATATACAGAGAGAACATAAAAAGAAGCACATATGAAACACACATATGTAGGGATGTGTATGTATATCCCCCCACAAATATATATACATATATACTTTTGAGTATATATATGAATGTATATAATGAATATATATATATATACACACTTTTGAATGTAAAAAGCTCTCTGTACCTAGGGTGGGGTTATTGTTTTAGTTCTTATTTTGTTCTTAGAATTATCTTCTGTGAATGGAATCTTAATTTCCTAGCATTAATCCAAATATACAAAGGCAAAGCCAACCCAGAGAGGTCCAGGCTCTGAAAATCATATGGCAGAACCTGAAAGAGAAACCAAGCTTTGGGCAAAGAAAAATTGTAAAAAGAACTAGATACACACACACACACACACACACACACACACACACACACACACATCCCTGTCTGAATTTCTCAATTATTTGGCACAGGTTTCATTTATCACTAATGTTCGTCGCCTATTCTCTGTGATGCTGGAGAAAGTGTGGGAAGGTCTAGAACAGAGTTCTTCTCCATGTACAGCATATTGGGATGATCTCCTGAATCCCATGCTTACGGGGTCCCTATATCTACTAACAGGGACCAGATAGTGATGTCAAGAGACAGTGAAATGAAGACAGCTAACATTTAGACAGCCCTTTAAGGATTGCAAAGCACTTCATAGTATCTTGGGCTCTATTATTAACTCCATTTGAAATGAGGAAACTGAGGCAGAGGTTAAGTGACTTAAAAAGGGTCACATAGCAAGTGTTGGAAGCAGGATTCAAACCCCTGTTTTCTTGACTTCAAGTCCAACCCTTTATCTACCAACTGTCTTCTATGTTAGAATGCTTGAAGGAATGGGACTGCTCATCTATTCGGATCACCCTCTTTCTCTCTCCAGGACGGCACAAAGGAAAGCAGGCTGAAGAAGTCTCAAAAGATCTAAGCTTACAGTCTGTCTCTTACTACCAGTCCTACTTGTGTGGTCTCATGTAAGTAACTTTAGTATTATATCTATTATCTAATAACGATACCTAATGTTTCTGTAGTACTTGAAGATTTGAAAAATCCACTCTATAAACTATCTCATTTGATCCTCTCAATACTCCTGTGATTCTGGGCCTCAGTTTCCTCATCTGTTCAATTAGGGGACTGGCCTCAATGACCTGGAAGATCCCCTCTCACTTTCAATCTATGCTCCCATGATCCTCTGAGCCATGCTCAGACTGCATGATGACCACTGGCAGATTATTTTACCTTCCAAAATGGCCTCATGTCCTTCTTCTATTGTCCCCTGGGTGTAGTCCTGGGCTGGAGGACCATCTGCCTTTAGCCTAAAAGATGTGCTAGTTTCTATATACTATCTACAAAGCAGTATTAACACATATAAGTTTAGAGTGGAGATATTAATCATGCAGACTTCACCACCATCCACGCCATCTTGGGAAAATCCATTGGTCTGTTTACTGGCTGTTGAAACAAGAGGCAGAAAGGAAACAGACAGCTATTCATCAGCTCAGCACTTTCTGTACTAAACAGAGGAGGATAAAAAAAATGATGAGGATGCGGGAGAGGGGAGGAGTCTGCAGGGGGTAGGGGGACAAGCCAACAGAGCATTGTGAGACAATAAATAAGAGATTTGTAGTAAATAAGCTTGGGAATGGATCTGTTTTCTGGTCTTTTTTATCACTCTTCTTGAAAGCTAAATTTTCCTGCATCTTTTCTGCAGTCCAATAAATATCCTAGCAGGATGCTTTATTTACATAGAAGAGAAGGGAAGAGAGAGCCCGCTCTGCTCCCTAGCCCTGGTGTCAAGAATGCACAATCTATTGCCCTAAAGAGAATGGAATGACTGCTAGGAGAATCGATGCCAATGCAGTTTCTTCTCTCTGAGCATGGCTCCTGAACAGGGTTCAGCTCAAGTTCAAGGATTCTGTTGTGCTGAAGTATAATCTCAGGATGCAGAGCTTTGGTGAGGAAGCTTCATCACCTGCACCCAAGGATGCGCAGTGATGGGGCTGACAGTTCTATGAATGTGTCAGCCTGACAGGCCTGCTATCTGATCCCACCGATGTCTGAATTTAATCCTACCAGGCAGTGGGATTTCTGGCACTTGGGGGCTACTGTTGCCTCTCCCACTTCCCTGAGTGCTACCTCTTACCCAGGAGCTCTCACTCAGTATTAGGAATGGGGAGGACCTCAGAAATGCATGTTCTCAGAGAGAAGTTAAGGGATAGAGGGCTGGAATCTTACTGGTCACTTAGTGAGCAGAAGGTGATAGGTGTTGAGTCAGAGGACCAGGCTTCAAATTTTAGTTTTGCCATTTACAACCTATGTGTAAATATTGATAGGAAGAAAGGGAAGGAAAGGAAAGGGAAGGAAAGGAAAGGAAAGGAAAGGAAAGGAAAGGAAAGGGAAGGAAAGGAAAGGAAAGGAAAGGAAAGGAAAGGAAAGGAAAGGAAAGGGAAGGAAAGGAAAGGAAAGGAAAGGAAAGGAAAGGAAAGGAAAGGAAAGGAAAGGAAAGGAAAGGAAAGGAAAGGAAAGGAAAGGAAAGGAAAGGAAAGGAAAGGAAAGGAAAGGAAAGGAAAGGAAGGGAGAAAGGGAGAACGGAAGAAGGGAAAAAGAGAGGAAGAAAGGGAAGCAGGAAAATGAAAGAAGCCACAAACCAGAAAAGGAATGGAGGAGGCAAAGAAATATGCTTTTAGTAAGCACTTAATATGCTCCAGGCATAATGTTTCAAATATTATTTAACTAGTACCTTTATCACCCTCATTTTACAGATAAGAAAATTATGGTAGACAGAGGTAAAGGGACTTGCCTAGAGTCACACAGTAAGTATCTGAGGCCAAATTTGAACTCAGGTCTTCCTGACTCCAGGCCCAGTGATCTAATAGCCTAATGTTCTACCAACTTTGCCACCTAGCTGGCCCCTGACAAGCCCTCATTGTCCATTTCTGTAAAATGAGGGGTTGGACTAGATGAATTCTGAGGTCCCTTGTAGCTTTAAATTTATAAACCTAGTTCAATCCCCTCAATCAATCAAGAATCGTTTTTAAGCTTCTATTTAATAATTATTGAGCATCTATTAAAGTACAACTTCATGCCCATTTCATAGATGAGGAAATGGAGGCTAAGAAAGATTTATGTGTTTTGTCCAAGGTCCCCTAGGTAGTGACAAAATGGAGATTTAAAGCCAAGTCCTCAGAATCCAAATACAGCCTGTTTTCCTCTGTACTGTGTTTAATCTGAGGTTAGTTCTCATAAACAAAGTAGACTACACTGACCTAATCAGGTCAGACCAGATCTCCAGTTCCTTCTTGCCACCCACAGACACATAAGGACCATCAAAGTCACCACTCAGGGTCAGTGCTTTCTCAAGGCCACAGAAGAATAGTCCTGTCTCTCTCTTGGATTAATGCCTAAGGTTCAGACACAGAGAAAAAAATGACTAACCTAACCAGAGGACTGTTGGGCTGGCCCCTTGGTGGCCCCTGCCCAGGCTGAGCTATATAGAATGACTTCACTCCTTTTGGGTGGTGGTGGCGGCACTGATCTGTGGGTATAGCTACAGCTGTGGCTGGGTAACTCTGGAGGTTGTTTATAATCAATCTTGTCTGGACCAATGATCCTCTATGTTTTCCCAGAGAGGCTGGGATTGCATACAGACAGCTGGTCAGGTCAAGTCAACAAGTATTTATTAATCATTTACTATATGCCAGGGACTGTGTTAATAATTCACAGTACAAAAAGAAGAGAGAAAAACTGGTACTACTGGGAGCCAATACTTCTCAAAAAAGTGGATATTGAGATGAATTCCACAAATTACAGAATATGAGCATAATTGAACATCATTGTGTAGTAAAAAATGATGAAAAGGGCAGCTCTGAAGAAACCTGGGAAGACTTATATGAACTGATGCAAATGAAAGTAAGGAGGACCAGGAAAACAATTTATAAAATAACTGTGACATTGCAAAATAAAACTACTTGGAAAGATTTGAGAACACTGATCACAGCAATGACCAACCATGACTCAAGAGAATATTAAGTATGCTTCCAATTTCTTGATAGAAAGTTTGGGAATTCAAGGTTCACAAAGAGACAATGACACAATCAGCTATGATTTTGGTTTTTAACCTTCTGTCTTAGAAGCAGTATTAAGTATTGGTTTCAAGACAAGAGTAATAAGGGCTAGGAAATTGAGGGTAAGTGACTTGGGGCCAGGGTCACTCAGCTTGGAAGTGTCTGAGACCAGACTTGATTGAACCTATGGTATCATCTCTAGATCTGACTCTTTAACCACAGAGCCACCTAGCTGCCCCATTTTAATTAATTTTTTTTCAAGGGAGGGATATTTTTTGTTTTTGTTTTCTCTAGTAGATGAAGGGAAACTAGTCATACTCATATTAAAAAATGAGAGAATATAATATAGGGAAGAAATGCACAGAAAAGATTAGAAGGAGATTTAGAGGACAGCCTAGAATAACAAGGTAAGGGGCATCTAGGTAACTCAGTAGATAAAGAACCAGGTCTAGAAATGGGAGATCTGGGTTCAATCTGACTTCAGATACTATGAGGCTATGTGACCTTGGGCAAGTCACTTAAGCCCCATTTCCTAGCCCTTACTGCTCTTCTATCTTGGAACCAGTACACAGAATTGATTCTAAGATAGAAAGTAGGGGGTTTTAAAAACAAGCAAACAAGAAAAACAAGGTAACTTTGGAATTACCATGCTGAGTAGAGCATATATTTATATAATGGTAGAGTTCCATCCCATCTCCAATTAATTACAGAAAACCTAGAAACCTTGATGGAGTCAATCAATCAATAGAAAGTCTAAACCAGTATGAATGACTCCTTAATGAATTTCAGAGAATTTTTTGTGTTTCAACTCTTAGAAGAAGGAAGATGGTGCCATGCAAGAAGCATCTTATGATTCATCAAAAGAATCAAACACGTCTCTGAGTCTATGTATAAAAGGAGTTTGTAGTTTAGCAATGGAAGACTGCAGACTATGGGCTCTAGCATATTGTAGAGGCAGAACCTTGACCTTTACCAGAGGGCAGCAAGGGGAGTGGAGTGACCCAGGAGGCAGTGTTTGATCCCCACCCTCAATTACCAGCCTCCTTGACAAACTGGACCAATAGGTAACAGTGTATCTGAAGGACATACTGAGGAGAAATATGGATAAACTTGGAAAAACCTGAATACAGATGGATACAAAAAGATAGGCCCTTGGAGGAAACAATTTTAAAGACTGTAACCATTTGAAACAAAGATGAAAGCCCATTATGTACTCAGGAAAGGACTTCCAGGAGCCAATATTTGTGAGTTAATCCCCTTGCCCCATGGTATCATGCACTTGTGCCTCAACAATATTGTATTTTTGTTTTGTATATTGGTAGGAGAGTATCTCAATCTTTTTTTTTTGTTGGGGGAGGAATATTTTTGTAACCAGTATTCTTACCTTGGGAATTAACATGCTCAATAGAGCATATATTTATGTAAGAATAGGGTTCCATTTTACCTCCAATTAATCATAGACAACCTAGACACCTTGATAAGCTTGGTCAATCAACAGAAAGTCGTTAAATACCTTTGCTAAAAAGCTAACAATGACTGTCAGATTATCAGTAGGAAGCACACTGGTGGGGTCTTATGAGAGAAAGTACAAGAAATTCAGATTTCCCCTTCCTCTCTAAGATTTTCTCTAGAATGCTTAATATTAATCAGCTGTCCCCTAGAGAAGCAGCCATCTATTCCATGGGAGAGTAGGGGAAACACTCCTGGTGGGGATGCTATATTAAGAAACAAACAAACAAAAAAAAACCCTATAAATTTAATGAGATTTGTGGTTTCTTATAGAGTCTACTTTCTTTGTACTACTTCATATATATGTAAATATTTATGTTTGTACTTGTCAGGTTCAGAATCAGAGAAAAAATTGAGGGGGGGGAAGTATTCTTCAAATTCTTCTGAAATGGATTACATAGAAAGGTCTGGTTTCTCTTGCTAACTGGGCAGTGGGTTTTCTATTAGTGGAATCCATGCATCTATAACATTTTTTTAAATTTTTCAAAGAACTTAATGGGTCTTTTCTCATTTGATCCACTTAGTAAAGCAATGATATAGCTATACCCATTTCATGGACGAGGAAACTGAGGTATATACCTTGACCCAGAATATAAGTAGCAAAGTTAGGACCAGATGGGAGCTCTCCTAAAAGGTAGGAAGGTATGGTAAAATGCCATCTTCTTAAAGGCTCTTTCTTTAGCACTTAGTCCAATGTTTTGAATAAACAAGGCACTTGGCGAATGTTATATTAAATAGTAGAATTATAGCCTAGAAGTCAGAAGATCTGGATGTATAATTCCTAGCTTTGCTCCTAATACTGTTGTGCAAAGAAAATTCAGTGCTTACAGTTTCGAGCACCTAGAGGGTTCAGAGGATAGAACACCAGAATCAGAGTCAAGACAAGACATACTCTTACTAGGTGTGAGACCCTGACATGACACTTAACCTCTCTCTGCCTCAGTTTCCTCATATCTAAAATGGGAATGATAACAACAGCACCTGCATCTCAGAGGATTTAATGAAATGATATTTATAAAGTTCTTCTTAATAATGTTATCTGCTCTTAGGGCATGTCAATAAGAAACATATTATTTTGTTTGTAGTTACAAGCCAAGGCAGGGAGAGGCACCAATCAGTCCATAGGGAAAGGAAATCTCAATGAGACAAGAGGGACTTTGAATACAGACATGCCCCCTTTAGTACATATAGTCTACATGAATAGTATTACTTGTTAAGATTTATATAGCACTTTCTAGAATGCTTTATATATTATCTCATTTGAAACTCCCAACAAGCCAGTGAAGCAGGCATTATTTTTAATTTCCACTTTGGTGTGGTGGAAACTGAGGGTCACAGAGAATAAGGAATCCTAGCCTAAAGTCAGAGGCAGGATTTGAACTCAGGTCTCACTGATTTTTAAGTCCAGCAAGATTATCCATGATACCACCTCAAAAACAAAACTCACCCCAAATCCATAGCCATGCTAGATTCTCAGCAGGTCACTCTAGACCTGGGGGGCGGGGTTGTTAGTTGTGTTTCATGGAAGGGATGGCAATTTTGGAACCTTGGAGGCCGCTATTTGTTTGGGGGGGTTGGCCTGGCCCAAGAACTGGCCTTATAGGAAGGCAAAATGTAGGGACTAGATATGAGTGGTCTTTGGTTCACAATATAGCAGAAGCTCATTCTAAAATGATCCTGCATCTTCCTTTCCTTCTTGTCCTCCTTTTCCAAATGAGGCAAAGGAGAAGTGTCCAGCCAGCTGGTGCTAAAAAAGACAAGCAACAATTAAGCCCTCTCCTCTACCTCACCAAGGTAAATAGTGTTGGATTGTAGCAGTCTGACTAGCAGACACAGAGGGACTGCTCTCCCCCTTTATCCCTTTAGAATCCCTTCTTCTGCTGTCTGCCCCAATATTTTTTGTTTATTGCAACAAAGAGAACCCAGGTACAAATCCTGTATCCATTTTTTAGTACCTGTGTGACCCTGTGTCAGTTCTATTTCCTCAGGCTTTGATTTTTCTCAACTAAATAATGAGGGAGTTGGACAAAATGGATTCAGTGACTTCTTCCTATCCTGTATCAATGATGTAGTGAAAACAATCCTAGAACCATAATAGACCATTAAGCCTGGCAGGGACCTTAGAAATCAGTTCTAGGTTCAATCTCCTCATTTTACAGACAAGGAAACTGAGAATCAGGTAAGTTATATCTGAGAAAAGTTAAAAAAAAAAAAACACTTCTGGACCATGAGGAAAACAGACCGTTTCCCCTCCAAACTCCCACCCTTCTGGTATCATATTCCATTCTCCTACATGAAATGGGGCCAAATTAAACTTCATTAAAACAAAAATTAAACACAGCAGCCTTCTGTCAAAACTGAGCCCCTAGCAAAGATTTTTACAGTTGAGCTGTGGCCTCCTGAATGAAAAAACCGCAATTTAATTTAGTGGAACAAAAGTTTTACCACCCTCCCTCCTCTACGCCACCTCTCTCTTTCCCCCCTTCCCATTCCCAAAATGTATTTAATTCGGTTTTATGGTTTTCCTGTATAGACAGAGGATATTCCTGAAAACCTTCACTTTGGCCTCTTTCTGCTTTGGGGCATCTTAAGTCAGACGGGGAGGCAGTTTCTTGGTGGTTTAATTTTATAACATTGTCACAGTGCAGCAGCAAATGGTAACACCTTTAGTGGAGTGATTGATCATTACACACTCATTTGCAATTCTCTGCCATAACACTGTTTATAATGAATTTTAGGGAGGGAGGGTGTTAAAGAGACTGTCACTGCATCTACCTCCTGGACAGATGATAATGTACTGAAATGTACCAAGGTTGAAACTCTAAGAGCCTTGGTTTGGAAGACCTTCCTCGCTGGGTTCAAAATGAATACGTTCCTATATTTTCATTCAAATCTAACAGGATGGACAAAGACCACACTTCCTCTGAGTTGCCTATAATAGGGATTCATTTTCCCTGAAAGGCAACAAAGTTGTACCATGACTTGATTGGCTATTGTCTACCTCGATCCAACTTTCTGGTCACTCGAGGCCATAAAATGTCTCACCCAAGTGGATTTAGTGCCCGTTTGACTTGGCAAATGTCTGAAGATCTTTGACCAGCCACATTCACCAGATAAGTTTCCCCATGGAGAGGAGAGGGGCTTCAGATAAGTACCTTCCTATATATTTGTTGTATGAAGGCAAAATCAACCATTCAATGACTTTGGAGGTTCTTCCTTTGTCCCAATGTCAAAACTGAGTTATTAGGTGGTATTAGGCCACCTCCTACCAAAGGCAATGGTGCCATTTGTCTGTTGTCTTTAATTGGGATGGATGATTAAGGGGGAAACGGGGTCTCTACATCACAGTTGAGGAGTTAGAAGAAACCTCAGGAAGCATTTAGGACAACTCATACCAGAAGAAACTCCCCCTCTACAACATACCAGACTACTGCTCATGCTGCCTTTTGGGGAAGATCTCCCATTAAGGGGGAAGCCCTTTCCACTCTTAGACAGTTTCGTCTGCTCGTTCAAATGGAAGGTTTGAATAACTCATCAGTGGTTCCAAGTGAACACCCTGCTCATCTCCTACTATCTTCCTTTAGGATTCCTATCAATAATTGCCTATAGACAGATATAAATTGTTATACTTTCTCTCTCTCTGTCTCTCTGTCTCTCTGTCTCTCTGTCTCTCTGTCTCTCTCTCTCTCTCTCTCTCTCTGTGTCTCTCTCTCCTCCTTCCCTCTCTCCCCTCTCTCTCTCCTCTCTCTCTTTCTTTCTCACTCCCTCCCTCTCTCTTTTTCTCATTCCCTCTCTCTTTTTTCTTCTCTTACTCCCTCTCTCTATATATACATATATGTTATACATATATATGTGTATATATATGCATATATACTCTATATCTCTCTATACTATACTATATAAGTGGGTTTAGTCATTCAGTCATGTCCAACTCTTTGTGATCCCATTTGGAGGGGTTTTGTTTGTTTGTTTGTTTGCTTGTTTTTTTTTTGTTGTTGTTGTTTGTTTGTTTGTTTTGTTTTGTTTTGTCAAAGATGCTATCCTGGTTTGCCATTTCCTTCTCCAACTCATTTTACAGATGAGGAAACAAAGTAAACAGAGTGAAATGACTTGCCCAGTGTGGCACACCTAATAAGTGTCTAAGGCTAGATTTGAACTTACAAAGATGAATCTTCCAGACTCTAGGTCCAGTGCTCTATGAGCTATGGTGCCACCTAGCTTTCCCTAATGATAAAGACTACTAGTATTTGTATAGCACTCTAAAGTTTACAAAGCGCTTAATAGATCCTTGCAACAACTCTGGGAAGTAGGTATAATTATCCCCATTTACAGATTAGGAAATTGAGGCCAAGAATATTAAGTGACTTGCCTGACATCATTCAGATAGAAAGTAGCAGTGCAGAATTTGCACTCAGGTCTGACTCTGAAACAAAATTTCCTTGAAAATAAAAATTGTTTGGGGATATTAAGGTGGCTCAATGGATAGAGTGACAGGTCTAGAAATGGGAGGTCTTGGGTTCAAATGTGACCTCAGACACTTCTCAGCTGTGTGCCTTTGGGCAAGTCACTTAATCCTCACTGCCTAGTCCTTACCATTCTTCTGCCTTGGAAACAATGCTTAGTATTGATTATAAGATGGGAGGTAAGGGTTTAAAAAAGAAAGAAAACAAAGAAAAGAAAAATTGTCTCCAGTTTCTTCCCTTTCTTTGCCAGAATTCATGAACCTTTGTTATTTGTGATTTCACCTTGAAAATATTGCCTGTCAGCCAATCTGCCTCTTCTCTCCCCTCTCATTTTTTTCCCAGTGATCTGATCTTTCTCTCTCTCTTTTTCTTGTACCGAGGTAATTCCTTTTTCTTACCTGATATCTATTTAATGGTATCGTATGGGGAGATTTTTTTCATCAGACCCATAGCACAATATGACTTTGACAAAGCCCTTGGGCAGAGAGAAGTGCAGAAAGCTATTTGAGCATGAAAAGTTCATAAGATCCCGAAGCCTCTAGACCTTGTCAAAAATGTGTACAACAAGTTAATTCATTTCTCTCCATCATTCGCCTAGGATAGGATCATAGATTTAGAGCTGAAAGGAACTTTGGCTCTTGTGTAGTCCAATCCTTTTACTTTACAGATGAGGAGACTGGAGACCTTCAGAAGTAAAGTGACATTCCAAGGGTCACACAGAGAGTAGGAATTCAAGGCAGGATTTGAACTTGGGATTCTGACTCCTTATTATAAAGCACCTCCTATAGGGTCATCACCATCATGATGACGAGCTGACATTTATTCTTAAAAACATGAGTCTCTTATGGTTTCTTCTAACTCTAAATCCTATTGCTAGAATTGGAAGGGATCTTAGCCATCACCTCATACGCTTAAGCCTCTTATTTTAACTTCAAAGGTAAAATTGCTTGCCCTTTGTCACAAAGACAGTAGTAGAGCCTCAAACTTAGATCCCTAAACTAATTCAACACCCAAAAAAAAGCATTTTCTAGTCTGAATTAGTTTTTAAAGAAAATATTGTTTTTCTTAGGCACGTTCTTATTTTTTACTTCATATGACTTTGAGTTGAGACAGAAACCAAGAAAGTCTTTTTGAAGCAATCCCCTATGGTAGTATTCTCCCAAGCCCTGGGTCTTGCCTCTTGGCAGACTAAAAGATTCATTCTACTTCTTATTTATTTAACTATACCCTCCCTCTCTCTAACCCTAGCTATTACCCCTATGGTTGTTGTTCATATGTTTTTCAAGCCTTTGTGATCCTATTTGGGGTTTTCTTGGCAAAGATACTGGAGTGGTTGGCCATTTTCTTTTTCAATAGCTCATTTTATAAATGAGGAAATTGGGGAAGACAGGGTGAAGTGACTTGACCAGGATCATATAGCTAATAAGTGGCCAGATTTGAACTTTGGAAGATGAATCTTTCTGATTCCAGGCCTGGTATTTAATCCACTGTACCACTTGGCCGCTTATTATCCTTAGGGATGGACCAACAGATAGAATAAATACTCTCTCTCCTTCCAAATGGAGTATCATAGCATTGTTGTTGTTCAGTCTTTCATGCATGTCCAACTCTTTGTGGCCCTTTGGACTGTAGGCAACCAAGGGATTTTCTTGTTAAGGATACTGGAATGGTTTGCCATTTCCTTCTGCAATGGAAGGTATTTTGGATTTATCTAGCAATAAGATTTTTTTTTAAAATTCTTTCTTTCCCAGTAACAGATCTAAGACAAAGGAATGGTAAGGTCTACTCAAATTGGGTTAAGTGACTTGCCCAAGGTCACATAGCTAGGAAGTATCTGAGGTCAGAGTTGAACCTAGGGTTCCTGATTCCAGACCTGACTTTCTATGTGTTCCAAAAGGATTTTGAGCTAGAAAGGACCCTAGAGTCATCTAGATCCAATCCTTCATTTTACAGATTTACAGATGATAACATTAAGATTCAGTGACTCGTCCAATGTCTACTACATCATTTTACAGAAGAGTAAACTGAGTCTAAGGAAAAGTCAAATGCCTTGGGCTTAAATACATACCTAACAAGAAGAGATATGACTTGAACCTAGGTCTTTAGAGCCCCAAGTCCCATGCTCTCTTTATAATGATAAAATCAGTTGGATGACTTGTCATCTTACAGTCATTTCAAGAAAATGTCTTCTTTCTTCATCTCTATCAAGATCTGAGACCTTGGTTTTGTTTTAGGAGCATTTTCAGACTTTAAGAATTCCATTTTAATACACAAATTCCTTTGGGAGGTGGCCTGACTTCTGGTGGCCAGATATTCTGAGCTTGTAATTCCTTGTTTTTCCCCCTTGTGCTCTGAAACCTCCTCCCACACAGACCCACAGTAATGGCCACTATTTTGTTTTAATGTTCTCAGACTTGGAACTTGATCGTGGCCTGTTTTCTTTATGTCAAAATACCTCACTCCCTGAAATCGAACACAGAGACCTTTCGTGCCTCTACACAAAAGGGGAAGCATAAATTTTCAACTCTCACCGTACCATGTCTTTGATTAATGTATATTGTAATCTTCACAGAATACACAGCTGTCTATTAATGATGTAACCAAATGAGTTGAATAGATTATCAAAGAGCAGAAGCATCGATTCCACTCTGTTGTACACGCTTGTCTTTACCACATTAATCTCGTTATGTGTTTGAGCCTGATTCCAATTTCTCTGCCAGTCAGAAGAGGAGGGGCAAGGGAGGGGGAGAGAGTGAGGGAGATCGAGGGGGAGAGAGAGAGAGAGAGAGAGGGAGAGAGAGAGAGAGAGAGAGAGACAGACAGACAGACAGACAGAGACAGAGAGAGGAAAAGAAGGAGAAGATATCAAATGTGCCGGGAGCTGTGAGGTCTCAGATCTCAATAGAGATGAAGAAAGAAGATTGTTAGGTTTTCTTGAAATGGCTATTCCAAAGGGATGTGAGAGAAGGATAAGGAATAAGGCGGTCCTTTGAGAATGTGTTACAGGCTATATGGCCAGCTGAGTATAGTAATAAGAAGGAGACCTTCAAAGGCAGGAGGTGGGTTTGCTGCCTGCAGTATTGTACAACTCAGTGGGAGTTGCTAATGATGAGATGCCAAATAGATAGGAAGTACAAGAGAAAAAAAGTGGAAAATGATTCAAATTAACCCTCCAGCCCTGTTGTGGTCCATTCAGAGCTGAGAGGTGTTGCTTCATGGGTCGCACTACCCACAAAGTGGCAATTCTACTGTCCAACGTCTCAGGGACATCCCCTCCGCGATGAAGAAATAAACTTTAATTACTTGCCACTTAAAAAATCTAGGGTCTATTAAGGAACTGGCTTGCAGATTCAGAATCATAGAATTTGAGAGCTGTAAGGGACATCAGAGACCATTCATCCAGACTATTCATGAACAAGAATCCTCATTAGAACATCCCGACAAAGGGTCATTTAGCCATTGCTCTAAAACTCACAGGGAAAGGGAATCCATGGTCTCCCAGGAGGTCTATTCTACTTTGGATCACTTGGTTACAGTGACCCTAAATGTGAGGACACCTTGGATTTTCAACTGGCACTGAAGGGTCTTTTCCCTTTTCCTTTCTGGCACTCTCAGGGATCCAGGGAAGAAACAATCTGGGGAAGAATAAAGACTGTGACTCACCCTTCCTCATCAATTGAGATGAAATTCGGTGGGGATCTAGGTCAATCTCCTTGCTAGGCTTGAATTCTGAAGTTAGGTAGTATTTAGGGGTCCCTCTCAACCAATTATATGTGGAAGGCGCACAGGTAAGGAATCTCAGCCTCCTTTCTTCACAACATATTTATTTAAGGCTGGGAGTGTTGTAACTACTAGACAGATAAGAGATTAGCATGGTTGGATAGGGCACATTTACTAAGTAATTTACAAACTCTGCAAGATCGTGGACATCATCCCATTTCACTCTGAATTTGAAAAATAGAGGATAGTTTCCTAGTTGGGGATAAGCTTTGAGATCATCTAGTTCAATTCCCTTGTTTGACATATGAAGAATATTGTTGTTACTCTATTATTTTAAGTGTATCAGTCTCTTGTGACTCCATTAGGGGTTTTCTTGGCAGAGATCCTGGAATTGTTTCTCATTTCCTTCTTCAGCTCATTTTACAGATGAGGAAACTGAGGCAAATGGAGTGACTTGCCCAGGGTACACAGCTAGTAAGTGTCTGAGGCTAGACTTGAATTAAAAAACATGAGTCTTCTTGATTCCAAACCCAGTATTTTACCTACTGCACCACCTAGCTATTCTGATATAGGAAGACTCTATTGTATCTACTATTTCTTTGCTCATCAAAACAGCATCCCTAGTCAGGCTCTCTTCTCTGCCCTTCTTCTCCCTTCCTAGCTCCAGGGATAAGAACACCTAACTATGGGCAATATGGTCCAGATCCTATTTCCTGGCAGTGGGTGTAACCGAGTGTAATAAGAGGGAAGGGGAATGGAATTGGGTCATGCTATCTTCCCTCTTTGCCCCTTACTGCTATCCATACAGCCAGCATTCAGTTTTTTGCTGTCATAATCAAGGTTGGCCTTACAAATTGACGAAGGAGATAGCCTGGTTCCCTAAAAATCACTCTCACTGCCTGCTATTCCACCAAGATCTCTAATGGGGTCTCTGAAGGCTTTTTAGCCTTCAAGACTCTCCTTTTAAAATGCTAATGCCCCTATGAGAGGTCACCAGGTCTAGAGCCATTATCAGCTAAAACCTTAGTTATCAGCCAGTGCCTCAGCCAGGATTAGTTGACTACCTACTGGGAGTAAGAATGGGAGGCAGGGGACTGGGGGGTGGGGTGAGCAGGTTGCCAGGGAGAAGAGAGGAAGCAGAAGGAAAGAAAGAGTCACAGAAAGAATGGGGCAGATCTTCTCCCACCCCACCCCACCCCCACAGCAAACAACTTCATCTTAGTTTTGCCACAGGGGTTCTGCCACATTGGTTTCCAATGTCTAGATTTAAACTAAAGATTGTTAAAGGTGCTCCCAAAGATTGAGTTGTCAAGACCTATAGGTTCTAATCTACACTATTTCATACATCTGTCCCCTCTCCTTGGACCTCTAGCCTGGACAACTGTAAATATCTCCTAATGTTTCTCTCTCTCTCTCTCTCTCTCTCTCTCTCTCTCTCTCTCTCTCTCTCTCTCTCTCTCTCTCTCTCTCTCTCTCTCTCTCTCTCTTTCTCTCTGTCTGTCTCTCTGCTTTTGTCTTAGTCTCTTTGTTTCTCTCTTATGACTTTTCTGTCTTTTCATTCTGTCTCTCCCTGTCTCTCTCTCAATCTCTTTGTCTCTCTATTTCTGTCTTCTGTGTCTGTCTCCCTTCTTTCTCTAGCTCTCTGCCTGGCTCAGTTGCTTTCTCCCTCTGTCCATCTCTGTTTCTGAGTTTTTCTGTCCTATCTCTCTCTCTCTCTCTCTCTCTCTCTCTCTCTCTCTCTCTCTCTCTCTCTCTCTCTCTCTCTCTCTCTCTCTCTCTCTCTCTCTCTTTCTCTTTGCCTCTGTCTGAATCCTTGTCCCTCTGTTTCTGTCTGAGTTTTTGTCTCTTCTTTCTCTCTCATTTCTCTGTCTCTCTTCCTCTCCCTCTCATTCTGTCTGTCTATCTCTTTCTATTTTCAGTCTCTCTCAGTTTATCTCTCTGCCTCTGTCTGAATCTTTGTCCCTGTTTCTGTCTCAGTTTTTCTCTCTTCTTTCTCAGTCTCTCATTTCTCTGTCTCTCCCTCTCCCTCTCTCTCCCTCTCATTTTGTCTCTGTCTGTCTGTCTGTCTGTCTCTCTCCTGTCTCTCTCAGTTTATCTATCTCTGCCTCTGTCTGAATCTTTGTCCCTCTGTTTCTGTATGATTTTTTCTGTCTCTTCTTTCTCAGTCTTTCATCTCTCTGCCTCTCTCTGAATCTCTTTGTCCTTCTATCTCTGTGTCTGTCTGAGTTGTTTGTCTCTACTTTGTCAGTCTCTCCTTGTCTGTTTCTCTGTCTCCTTCAATCTTTTTTTCTTTCTATTTCCATCCTTTGTAAATGTCTCTCTCATTTTCTCTGTCTCTCTCACAGTCTCTTACTGCTTGTCTCTCTTTCATTTTTGGCTTTTTCTATTCTGCTGTGTTGTATACATTACTGTCCCCTTTGCCCTCCAATAAGGTTGTTGTGCTAAAACTGGAAGGGAACTCAGATTTCAGGTATCACAAATCTCCCATTTTACAGATGAGGATGTTTGAGTGACTTGCCCAAAGGAGATTAAGTGACTTGGGTTATAATTGTTAGAAGCAGGTCCTTTGACTGCAGACTTAGTGCTCTTTTGAGTCAGTCAATAAACATTTATTAAGCCCCTATAATGTGCCAGGCACTGTGCTAAGCATTGTGGAGAGGAAGAAAGGTAGAGGACAACTGCTGTTATTGTGGTTGGGTTGCTTCTCTCTATTTTCTGTACTACCACCTAGCTACCTGTTTTCAAAGACATCTCAGTCTATAGTGTGCTGCCTAATCTTTCTCAAGTTTAGCTCTAACTGTGCCCTGATCCTGACACTTCAATATCTCTCCCTTTTCCGCTGAATGAAGCCTAAACTCTATAAGATAAATTCCTGTGGGCCTGGAATATTGAACTGGTTCTAACCTCCCTAATCTCTTAAACATCTTCTCTGCAACGTGGTACAGTGAAAAACAGGCTGGATCTAAAGTTATCGACCTAGATATGGATGGGACCTTCAAGACCATCTAATCCTGAGTGCCACCCAGTGCCCGATCAGCCCTGAGCAAGCGACTTCGCCTCTCAGCCTCAGTCTCCTCATTATAAAATTGGCATGTGGGGCTAAATATAGTCTAAAGCCCTTCCACCTTGGAACGGTCAGCCACCACATCCCAAGCCATCACCAGTTGTTCACTGGATTTTATTTTATTTTATTTTATTTTTTGTCTTGCTACTGGACTTTGATGACTCTGAGAGAGTGTGAAGCTGACATCTTTGTGCAACTCACTTAAGCCCAATTAACAGGCAAATCAAGACACACCCCCATGATGCCATTGGTCTTCTTGGGAAACAAAGGATGAACAAGAACACCATGATCCTGGGATCTTCTGTATCTGGCAAACTGGGCTGCTCACCATTTCCTGAAATCCTTCCCTTCCTCTTTCACCTTCTAATCCTTTCTCAGGCTTTCTCTGTGCTATGAAAGCAGTGGGAAGAGCACTGAGCCTGGAGTCAGGAAGACACTGAGGTCAAAGCTGGCCTTAGACACCAGTAGTATGATCCTGGATAAGTCACTTAAGCTGTCTTACTCCATTTCCTCAGCTGTAAAATTTAGGATAATAATAAAGATGCTGACCAACCTGGATTTTGTTGGGAGAATTCAGTGAGATCAAATATGTGAAGTGCTTTGTATGATGATGATGGTATCGATATAGGTGTAGCTGGAATTTGGAAGCCACAAATGGAAAGGGGTCAGCAACACTGCCCATTGAAATTTGGCCTATCCACCCAGGCTTAAGTGATGCTACTTCTTCCATAAAGAAGCCTCTCCTGACCCTGGCCCTCCCTCCCAGTGCAGTTAGCTGTGGTTGCTCAATCCTTAGGGCTCGGATAGTGCCTCTCATCTGTGCTAGACTTTCCATGCACTTATCTATTCTAGGAGACTGCAAACTCCTCAAGGGCAAAGATGAATTTTTACTTGTCTTTGTGTCTCAGTGACTTGAACATAGTTCTTCATGTCTATTGAATTGGACCCAGTCATCACAGTCCTTGTAGCGCTTATTGTCTAGAGCAAACATTGATCTAGTAGTTTATTACACACTGTCTGGGGACCTGTCCTACACAGCTCTTGAATCCTTCTCCAATTCTTTTCACTTTCCATGTGGATCTGGGTTGGTGAAATGAAACAGAAGACCTGGGCTCTTCCCTCCAGGGGCCCTAGAGGTGGCAGGACATCACAGAATATATTACTCTGGGCCCAGGGTCAGAAAAACCTAACTCTGAATCCTAGTACTGTAATCCAGACTCTTACTGATTAGGCAGCCTTTGGTAAATCATTTAACTCCTCTGCCCCTCAATTTTTTAATCTGTAAAATGGGAATCCCAGGCTATTAACAGTTATCCTGACTTTTGTCCAGTCACTGGACTTGGATGACTCTGGAAGAGAGAATGAGGCTGATCTTTGGGCAATTATGCCTCACTTAAATCCATGCCTGAATCAAGACATCACCCTGTGATGCCACTGGTTCATTCCAAAAACAAAGGAGGAACTACAAAATTGGGATAACAATAGCACCTACCTCCCAGGGCATTTGTAAGGATCAATGAGATAACATATGTAAAGCTCTGTTAATGTTAACTATTAGTATATATTTAGCATAATTATGATATTAATATAATATTGATGTATTGTGACAGCTAGGTGGCACAATAAATAGAACTGGAATCAGGAAATCCTAAGTTCAAATTCAGCTTCAGATATTTACAAGCTGTATGACTCTGGGCAAGTCACTTAATCCTGTTTACCTCAGTTTCCTCATCTCTAAAATGAGCTGTTTCAGTATCTTTGCCCAAAGAGTTGGACACAACTGAAATGACTGAACAGCAACATATCATAATATTCATATATTCACATATTAACTATATTAGTGTTATCATCACATTAATTATGACTATGGAAGTTCAAAGGAGGACCAATCATCCATGTTGAAAGGAAAGGGAAGGTTTCCATGGAGGAATGATTTCAGAGGAGATCAACTCTCTAGGCAGGTGGGAAGCAGCAGTCTGCTTGTGTTGGCCAGTTGGCGTCCAGTTCTTTCTCTCAGGGGAGTAGATCAAGGCTAGGCTGCAGAATTCCTCTTAGTTGAAGAATGGAAGCCATGTAGGTTGTGATTTTCATCTTCATACATTTTTACTCCATTCATAAATATGAGAAGATGAAGTCATTCCCCAATTATTACTGTAAAAAAATAAATCAGCCAGATAGCTAGGGAGTGTTTATCTCAGACATATTATCAAATAAAATCATAGACTCTAGGGGTAGAGGATTCAACTTGGGCTGCACTGAGCATGGGGTGGAATGTTGGGCTTTTGTTTTTGTTTTGAACAAATAACAGTGAATATTCAACTTGGAGGAAAAAGTGACTCCAGCACTTTCCAGTACTCTCTCAACTTAAGGGGAAAAAAATGGGGTGGGGTTCTTCTCTGGACTCACAGCTCTAAAGGATGTCACCAAATTAGAGGCTTGGTCATCTAGGTGAACCCCTCTATCCCCAGTTGGTTTATGGAAAGGGGAAAAATTGGCATGCATAGAGTGCTTTCAAGATTGTCACTTATTTTCTATTTGTAATCTCATCTGATCCTCATAATAGTCTCAAAAGGTATTATTAACATGTCTATTTTACAGATAAGGAAATGGAGGCTCAGCCAAGTTTAGTTACTTATCCATAGTCACAGAGCTAGGAAGAGTCCAGGTTTAAAGTACTGCCCATTATCATGCTGCTTGTCTATCATACCAAAGCTTGGCATGCCTACTGGGGGTTGCCTATCATTGAAGTAGTATCATTTGTACCATCATCAAGACCTAACAATCATGTTCCAGATATTCACCCCCAACTACCTATTCTTAATATAGGCTGGACCTCCCTGATGGGCTCTGATCAGAACCAAATGAAATCCTAGAAATCATCTTGAGAAATGATCATGACCCACGTTATTGTCATCTGCTAGTTATGAGACACTTGGGGTAGGAAGACAAAAGTGAAATAAGTCCTGCCCAGAGGAAGCTTACAGTCTACTGGGAAGAAATAATATATAGACAATTGTCAAGAAGCAACGTGGTATGATGGTTATAACCCTGGACAAGGAATTTAAACTCTAAGCCTCAGTTTCCTGATCTATAAAATGAGGCAAATAGATTGCAAAAATTAAAAATATACAATAATTCCAAGTATTATATTTTATAAAATTTATTAATAGTAACTGGAAGTAAAGGAATAGAAAAGTATTTTTCTAACAATATTAAAAAAATCAACAACATGTCCAAGTTTATCTACCTGCTCAAAAGGTCTGCTGCATCAAAAGCCCAACACAGGAAAAAAAGGGAGTTAAACATGGAACTCCACCCAATTTATCTTCTGTCTAGGTCAGCATGTAATGACAGGAAATAAGTGGGCTTCTGGGTAATGTAGTTCAAAGGTACAAGATTTCTAATTACACAAGATGAGATAGTTTCTAAGGTCCCTTCTAATTTTAAACCTATTTTTCTATAAGTAAATGCAAAATGTATAAATAGTTAAATATTAGTGATGGCAAGGGAGAGCTCTCAGCTAGATGGCATTAGGAAAAGTCTTGTATAAGATGCAGCATTTGAGCCATGAAGGAAGATCAGAATTCTACAAAGAGAGATAGAATGCATTTGATACAGGAAGGAATAGATTGTTTAAAAACTAGATAGGCAATGGAATATTATATGTATGAGCAAAAAGAAGCAGGTCAATTTGGCTGGGAAATAGGATGCAGGAGGGAGAGTGGTTTAAAATATCCTGCAAGGTAGGCTAAGTGGTGAAGGGCTTTCAGTTTCAAGCTCCGGATCTTATATATTATACTGGAGGTAGAGGAGGCCACCTGAAGCTTCTGGAGTAGAGAAGTTAACTGAAAGGAAAAGAAAGAATATTAGAAAGCATTTTGTCATTTTATAGAAGAGAGAGATCATTTCCTCACCTTAGATATAAGGAAAGTCATGCCCATGGTTTAAGAAGGGGAAAAAAAATTATATCTTGTTTCTGGTCTATTGTTTGTCTTGGTCATCAGTTTCCCTCTGTCTTCTCTATTACTCTTCCTCAACCTCTTCTTGGCAAGAAACTAAATTAGGTGCATCTCATTTTTGAAGGATTTGTAGAATCAGAATAACAGAGCCCTAAGCAAGGGGTACTGGTAAATATTCAATATCTAACTCTCCCCCCTCAAAATGTGCACCTACCACACTTTTAGGTTTAATCTGAAGTCTAGATAATCAACAAAAGACTACATCCACTCCCGATCTGTGCTTGTGATTGCTGAGGTATAAATGCTCCCACTGAACACTGAACAATTCTGGGATCCTGAAAAATCAGACTCTAAAGTCCAACTCTTTATGAACCCTTATCACGGTTCCTAACCCTTCTGTAGCCACCTTTGGCCACAGTAAGCTCTCCTGTCTCTGAAATCAAAGCCTTTATTGCCCGTACTCATGAATGTTAATTTGCAAGCCCTGCCCTAGATCCTTAGCAGTTTTTAATTCATGTGCCCCATCTCATCTTCTAGACCATGACTTTCTTTGGAGCACTTAACCAGATCTTCTCCCCTTACAGAGCCTAACTAAGTGCTCCAAGCATGGCAGGGATCAGTATTGGCTGATAGGTTGTTTGATTGGCATGTTCTACTTAAAAATAAGCCAGGCTTTGAAATTTCAAAGTTGATTGGTCATACACTTGGAAGACACCTTAGGAATCCTGGCAAGGCAGCCTGCCATATTGAATCTGGACTCCAAAGACCTGAGTTTGAATTCAATACTTTACTGACAAACAGCAAAGTCACTTTCTCTCTCAGGGCTGCAGCCTGCCATATTGAATCTGGACTCCAAAGACCTGAGTTTGAATTCAATATTTTACTGACAAACAGTAAAGTCACTTTCTCTCTCAGGGCTGCAGCCTGCCATATTGAATCTGGACTCCAAAGACCTGAGTTTGAATTCAATACTTTACTGACAAACAGTAAAGTCACTTTCTCTCTCAGGGCTGCAGCCTGCCATATTGAATCTGGACTCCAAAGACCTGAGTTTGAATTCAATACTTTACTGACAAACAGCAAAGTCACTTTCTCTCTCAGGGCTGAAGCCTGCCATATTGAATCTGGACTCCAAAGACCTGAGTTTGAATTCAATACTTTACTGACAAACAGTAAAGTCACTTTCTCTCTCAAGTCTGCAGCCTGCCATATTGAATCTGGACTCCAAAGACCTGAGTTTGAATTCAATACTTTACTGACAAACAGCAAAGTCACTTTCTCTCTCAGGGCTCCTATTTCCAAAAATATAAAATGATGGGGGGGGGGGAAGGGGTAAGATCATCTCTAAGATATTTTTAACTTGAAAAGCTATGATCCCAGGACAAACAATCTCATCTTTTCAGGAGAGGACAAGAGTCGCAGCAACCTGTCCAAGGTCATATGCCTACTTGGTAAGAGAAAGGGAACCAGAATTCCAATCATCAGAATTGCTCCAGTGCTCATGGCAGCAGCTCTCATGGCTTCTCCAATTGGGGAGGCCCTGGCAGGGGTAGGAGATCTGCCTTCTGCAAGGGAATGGCAAGGAGCACCGACTTCTTCCACTCAAATTCCTCCCCCCTCTTCCTCTCTCTGCCATCTGGCAGCTCCCAACCAGGCTGACACCGATCCGAAGGGCCTTTCTGGGGAATCTGGGAGTCTGTCGAGGTTAGAACGTTTCTTCCAATCTGGCCCTGCCATTAAGGGCGTCCTCCTCATATTTTAATGCTGGGGTTAAGCCAGGGCTCTTTCATGTTACATTCAAGCGTGTTTCAGCCAGGGAAAACAGGCGTACGGGTCTCAAGCCATCAGAGTAATGGGATGGTTTTAAGGTGTCCCCGGGGCTTAATAAAAGGTGGTAGTTTGGGTAACATTTCTGTGATAGACCCTTCTGTTAATACTTATCCTAGATAATGTATCTTCCAAATGGCCTGAACAGAGTGTTCGTGGGATTGAGAAGGTTTTCTGATGGAGCTTTACATATGGTCTTTTTATTCTACTTTTAAAATATATGTGCAAACCTGTACATACACACATGATGTATACATATGTGTATAGAATCTATTTCTACCCCCATATGTTGCTAGATATCTACTTATGTATGTATCTGTGCATATATGCACACATATACGTATATATTTATCTAAGTCTTATGAAAGTGGTAAAAAGAGAAGGAATGGAGCAGGGGCAAGTATTAGGTTTTCACAGGTCCCCAACCAATGGAAAACAGGCCATTTCGACTTTCTAGATCAGCTACAATTCTCTTAAAAATTTGGGAAAACAGGAGAAATGGAGTTTGGTTAAAATGGCTCCATGTGTAGCTCCCTGATTCCAGTTGTGCTTAGAACAAACCTGGTAGGAATCATTTGCTCAGCTGCTCATGGACATACAGCACAGATTCACAAAGGAACCAGGAGGAGGGACCTGTGGAATTATTTCTGAGGTGTAAGGATCTTCAAGACAGAAGCAATCTGTAAATCTGTTCCTGTTAAACCACTGGAAACAACTTCATTATTTGAGAAGGAGAACAATTCATCACGCCCTTTAAACTATAATTCTTTTACAGTTGAAGAAACTGAGGGTGAAATGAGTTCCTCAAAGTCACACAAAGAATAAATGGATGAGCCAGAATTTGAATCCAGATCATTCAGATTCCATTTTTTAAAAATTCCCTGTTGTGGCATAGTATATACTTGTTATTTAAATGAACTAGTAATAAACATTACTAGTAAAATAAAATAAAATAAAATTAAAATTAATAATTACTAGTAAAATAAAATAAAACTCACAAGTGCATCTCCTTTCCTTCTTCCCTGCGTAGTGGAAAATCACATATTCTGCCAGGTTTGGTTCAAGTATTGCTTATTTTTGCTTTACTTCATCCCACCTTCATTTTTACATCCTTTTATTTTTGTTTTTCTTTTTACAAGGCTAGCTTTCCCTTAGGGGAAGAGAAAGGTACATATTTAGAAATCAAATAATGTAGAAACAAAAGATATCAATAATTTTTAAAAGAAAAGCTAAGCTTACAGAACACTCCAAATCACTAATTACAAGAGAAATGCAAATGAATAAAACTGAAGTTTTCCTTCCTACCCACCATCTTGCTAAGTGTGATCAAAACAAGAACAACTTTGACAGCCTAGTGGTCAACACTGGAGGACTTTTGGAAAGATATATAATATTAGGTGGAGCTGAATTGGACCAA
The DNA here is from genome assembly GCF_027887165.1 of Monodelphis domestica. Classification (NCBI taxonomy): domain Eukaryota; kingdom Metazoa; phylum Chordata; class Mammalia; order Didelphimorphia; family Didelphidae; genus Monodelphis; species Monodelphis domestica. The sequence goes on from NC_077227.1 coordinate 60,649,426, forward strand.
TTCAAGAAAACAGTTTGGAACCACGGGAGAAAAAAGTCACTAAATGATCATAATTTTTGATCTAATGATCTCACTACTGGTCACATACCACAAGGACATCAATGACAGAGATGATGATACCCTTAATAAAAAAAAATAGTTATAGCATAAACTTTGGAAACAAAGTGGGTACCCATTAATTAGGGGAATGGCTGAAAAATAGTGGCCTCAATGTAGAATATTATTATGTGATAAAAACTAAGAAATTTAGAGAAGCATGGAAATATATATGAAATGTCAGAAATGGAAAAACAAAATTGGGGCACTGGAATTTTCAGTGGCTACAATAAAATAAATGAATACATTACCAAAAGGCAGATGAATTCAGATAAACTTCAATGAATGTCTTCTGTCCCAGAGAAGAAAAGGTGTAATATTTATAACTCATCTTTTTAGGGAGGTAAGGAAATATAAGAGTGGGATGTAGCATGCATTGCCAGATGTGGCTACATTTCAGTTAGTTTTGTGTAATGTCTTTCGTTGACAAAAAAGAAAGTTCATTTGAGATTGGGGAAGGCTTTCCAACTCTCCAACACCCTTTTGAGTGTTTTGTTCTCCCATTAGATTGTAAGTTCTTGGACAGCAGGAATTTTCTTTCTTTCTTTTTTCTTTTTGTACCCTCAGTACTTACCCTGGCACATAGTAGGTGTTTAACAAATGTTTATAGAATCAAATGTATTGGGAAAGAATTAATATGAAAAAACATACATCAATTTTAAAAAAGGAAAAATAATTTTGGATTAGATCCAGGGAAGAGATTCCCTTTACTGAATTTAATTGGCCACTGTTTTGCAACTTAGAGTCATAGAGAATCTCTTGGGGTATTGGCCTTAGCTATGGTCTCATAACCATTGGGTATCAGAGACAAGTCTTGAACTCATATCACTCTAATTCCAAGGCTGGCTTGCTATCTGTTACCTCATGTCACCTTTCAAAAATTAATCAACCAACTAAAGAAAATAATGTTCATATGGTTTTATCACCATCATCCTGTCTAGAATACTTTCCTCTTAAAAGCCCAAATTCAATTTCATCTAAAAAAAGGACCGGCTCTTTTCCTAGCACTTCCACTGTTATTTGTAAATGTGTTTTTGTTTGTCTCTAGCATTTATCTTCTGTATCACTTAACCCAACATTAATGAATCCATTACTTTATAGTGTTCTTTATTGTCAGTTGTTGTTTCTCAGACTCTTGTCAGTCATGCCCTCGCATTAGGGCTTTCTTGGCAACAATACTGGAGTAGTTTGCCATTTCCTTCTCCAGATCATTTTATAGATGAGGAAACTGAGGCAAACAGGATTAAGTGACTGGCGCAGGGTCACACAGTTAGTGTCTATAAGTGTCTCTAGTTACATAAATGTAAATCTTGCTTACACAGTTATATTTGAAGCAATGAGAAAAGAGAAATCCCACCTTTTCTCAACCCCCCTCTGCAGAGCTGAGCTTATTTGCAGTTCTCAAAAATTATTGGCAAATAGATAGAGACCTTGGTTATCTAGAGCTGACTTCTAGTGTCAATCAGTCAACAGCTTTGTGAATGCCAGACTCCAGTCAGTGGGGATGTTAGAAAGGAACCTGAAGGCAAGAGATGCTTCAGAGATGCCTCCTGCTATCTGCATCTAGTCATTAATTTCAACCCTCTCCCACTAGAACCTTGGCATTTGTCCCTAAGACCACTAGGTCTGATAGGTGAGCTTTTGTCTCATTTTGCCAAGAATCAGGTGGCCTTTATGTATTGTCTCCCACCATTAAAATGGAAGCTCCTTCAGGGCAGGGACTATCTTTCTTGTCTAAAATTTTATCTCCTTTGCTCAGCACCATACCTTGGACAAAGTAGCATATGTTGAATCAGCTCTTTAAACTGATTATCTATCAAAAATGAGATAGACAAAAAAGAGGCAAAGGGGGAATAATTAAAAATACAGAAGGGGAAAAGTGGGGAAGAAGGGTTACTGGGGGGGGGAACAATTGTTGAGGTGTGATTGCAGAAGAATAGGACAGTGAAAGGATTAGAAACCATGTCTCTTGAGGAACAACTAAAAGAAGAAGAGATGCTTGAAAGTTTATGATAACTGCCCTCTAATATTTCACATAGAAATGAGAACATTGACATCAAAATTAGAGCCAGTGTGTGCATGAATGTTGAGATGAGGGGTATGGACTGGGGGAAATGGAGGGAGAGGTACAGGGAGATAGAATTTAGCTGTCTCAGGAGTAGAATGATCAAACCATGAATTGTGTTTTTCTATGAAATAGTGAGCTCCCCAATCATTGGAAATATTCTAGAGCAGTCTGTCTTACAGAGTTACCTCCAGATTCCATTCATCAAAGCAGATCACAAACCATCTATCTTATGGAATCAATCTTGGAGAGAGATTTGAATTTCAGAGAAATGAAATGGCTCGTCTTTGATCATAGCCATGAATTGGGAGGTATCAGAGGCAGGTCCTGAACTTACCTTCCACTCTACCTCCATCTAGAGCCATTCTGGCTTACCTGGTGTTCCTGCCATCACACCTTTACTCTGGCTTCCCCCAGATCTAGAATCTACTCCCTCCTTACTTTCATCTCCTTAGAATTCCTTGCTTCCTTCAAGATTCAACTCAAGCTCCATTTTACATATGAACTCTGCCAGATCCCCCTGCTTACCCTTCAGCTGCTTCTTCCCTTCCTCCTTAAACTGCCTCATAATCATTTGATATAAATTCTCTATCTACACATACATACATTCACACACATCATACATATTACATACACATAGTTCATTTGATAAACATATATGCACATACATATAAAATCATAAATTCTTCCAGTGAGAACATTGACACAATTCAATGCAGAGGTATGAACAAGACATACACGCTTCTATTGAATCAATCCAACAAAGCCTTTAGACCAGCAAACTATGCCCAAAGGCCAGATGCAAAGTACAATAAAATATTATTTTAAAATGTTAAAAAATCATTCTTAGCTCTTATTCTGTACAAAATTAGGCAACTGGCTGGATTTGGCCCTTAGGCCATAGTTTGCCAACTCCTGCTTTAGACTAATTTCATAAAATCCTTGGATGAACTGAAGCAAGGTTGACAGGGAGTGTGTTTGTATTGCCGGAGGAAACTTAGCTACTCCCTATGGAGCATCTTTAAAATATTAAGTCAGTTCAAGCCCAAGAGATATGAGCAAACAGAGAGAAGAGACCATTCTAGCTAAACTCCCAAGAAGGATTTATTAGAGGGAGCAGTAGAGTCCTCAGCCTTGGTCTAGCTTTCCGCCTCCTCCCTTTCTTCCCACCAGAGGAGGATCTTCTGTCTTGCCATCTTCCTACCAGTGTTCCCAGATTAGCTGATAGCAAGATCCTCACCAGAAGCCAAGTATGGACTGCAAACACATTCACTGTTCTACAAAGAGCCCAGAAGAAATGATAACTGCTACCCAAATGGAGTACCTTGGAGTTTCATGAAGGGAAGAATGGGATTTCCAACAATCATTTTGAGTTAGTCCTTTGCCATATGGATTTTCTAAACTTGAGCTCACTTTCCCATGGATTCCACTTGTACAAGAAGGGGAGTGTGTCACAGACTTTTGGGGAAATGTTTCTACCAACTATGAGGCCATAGTAAAATCATGCTGCTTTCTAAAATTCAATTGTCTGCCTAATTAATAATTAATCATGGGGGGGAGCACATTGGTACAAGTTCATGATCTACAACATTTGAAATATAGCCTCAATCTTCAGTTGTTGTATTCTAGTCATATTCAACTCTTTGTGGCCCCATTTGGTGTTTTCTTGACAAAGATACTGGAATGATTTGTCATTTCCTTTTCTAGTTCATTTTACAGCTGAGGAAACTGAGGCAAACAAGGTTAAGTGACTTGTCCAGAGTCAACATATCTATTAAGGGTCTGACTCCAGATTTGAATTCAGGAAAATGGGTCTCCCTGACTCCGGACTCTGCATTCTCTATACTGAGTCACCTAGATGCTCCCCAAACCCCAATTTCTCTGATCTACCACTATAGCCTTGCTCTGACTTGATTATCAAAGCAATTAGGAACTGATATAATTATGTCAAACCATTCACTACATAATTGATATTCTAACAGTCTCAATGACTTTTACTGTAGAGCTACCTTATTCTGGGGCAGAATTAAAAATTAAAGAAACTTGTCACTTCCTTACAGTCATTATGATAAGTTTTCCAACCCACCAAGCAAGGACTGGGCACAATACTGTTTGTTGGCATGAGTCTAGCTCTGGAGTTTTCCAAATAAAATTGAAGAGAGAAGGAAGGGAAGAAATAAAATGGGAAAAAAGGGCCTGATTTTAATTAAACCTTCAGATGTTTTGGAGGAAGGCTCTGTAAATGCTGCTTTGACTTGCTAACCAAATATGACTTCGCTTTTGAGAGTCTCTAACTCTTGCTGTGGAAATGAGAACAATTTCAACACTCAGACTCCACACTGAAGTTAAGGGATTCAATTAGATGGTTTCCTCTCACCAGTCCCTAAGCCCCCTGGTTATACACTAGTTTGTTTACCCACCTGCAGTAACCTGGCAGGGAGACAGGCATACAGCATTTATCATAGAAGACAGTAGTGGTGCAAAGGAAAGAGCATTAGATCTAGACACGATGCCTCCCAATTCATTATGACCTTCAGCACTCTGCATCCCCTCTATGGGCCTCAGTTTATTCTTCTGTAAATAGAGGTGGTTGGACTAGATGAACCCAGAGGTCATTTGCTGCTCTAATATCTGACAATTCTCTGAACAAGGTTTCCAGGACCTGCATTTGTTATAATTATGAACAGAAAGGGTAACGGGCATCCTGAAAATGAGGAGACCTGCGATCTATTCCTGCTGGCTTTACTATTAACTAGAGGGCAGTTAGGTGGCTCAGAGGACAAAGAACCAGGCCTGGAGCCAGGAAGACCTGAGTTTAAATCTGGGTTCAGACACTTAATAGCTGATTGACCCTGGACAAGTCACTTAACCCTGTTTACCTCAGTTTCCTCGTCTGTAAAATGAGTTGGAGAAGGAAATGGCAAACCACTCCAGTATCTCTGCTAAAGAAACCCCATTAGATTCCAAGTTGACAGAACCTCCCCAACATAATATAATTACCCTGTTCATTGCTTCCAACTATATTTATTTTAGCCCCAACTCTATCAGAGATTATACCTATTAGCCTTGCTTTTTCTGGATCAGCTGAGGCATAGTATGTTTGCTCTAGCCATCACTATTTGTGGCTCTCATTTTCAGTGTGTTTCTTATAAACAAAACATTGTCAAGACCTGTTTTTTTAATCTTTTTTCTGATATCCATTTTCTTCCCAAGGGTGAATTTATCCCATTTAAACTCAACAATTACTAGCTGTGCATTTCTATCTACTCTGTTCCTCCTTATTGTTTGTTCTTTTCTTTTCTTTTCCAATTTCCTCTCCAATTCATAGTCCTTCCCAAAGATCCTCCCCTTATCCTTTCCCCTTGCCCTCCTAGCTCCACATTGGTCCATTTTGTCTCTTTCCCTCTTACATTTTGATTCTTATTCTATTCACCTTTCCAAAAATCCTTTTCTTATCCCCACAATTGTGCCCTCTTACTCTTTGATATGAGTTGGATTCTAAAAATCCTTCCCCTATCATATCCTAAGAGGCCCTTCCTTATCCCCTCACCTTATCTCTGCCTACCTCTTGATATGTACTCTTCTCCCCTCCTCTCCCTTCCCTACCTTTACTGATATTCTTGCCCTCCTTTGTCTTAACTCACCCTTCCTTTTCTTATTCCCTCAGTCCCCCAAGGAAACTCTCACTCTCTCCCTTATCCCATTCCCCTTCCTTCCTGTTTTTCTGTACATTAAGAAGATTTTTATCCTTATATCTGTGTATGTTGTTCTCTCTATCCCAGGTCTGATGAGGGTAGGGTTCTAGTACCACCAGCTTTCCATCACCATCTTCCCTTCTTCATGGAAGTTCCTCTATTCATTCCTTCTTCATAAGAGATAGTTATTTTACCCTACCTCCTTCTGGCTTATTCTACTATCATTTTGGCTCATTCTATTACATTCACCTTGACCTCAAATCTTCCATCCGTCTATGCCCCTTCAAAATACTCAGACAATGATGCCATTCCCCAGGGACATACATGACATTTTCTCATACAGTAATCAAATGCTTTTACTTTTTGGGTTATTAGTCTTTCATTGCATTTGTATATTTCCTAAAGATCAAATTTTCTTCTGAATTCTGGATTTCTTCCCAGGAAATAGTTAAAAGTCCTTTAGTTCATTAAATATCCATTTTTTTTGCCTTTTATAATTATATTCATCTTTGCTGGATATGTTATTATTGGTTTGCTTTATGAAATGCTGCATTCTGTTTCCTGCATTATTTTAATGATGGTGCTGCTAAGTCTTGTGCTATTCTGATTGTAGCTCCACAGTATTTAAATTGTTTTTTTCCTTCTTCTTCTTGTTTGTAGTATTTTCTCCTTAACCTTCGAGCTATGGAACTTAGCAATGATGTTTCTGTACATTCTTATCTTTGGATTTCTTTGAGGTAATCAGTTCTTTCAATTTCTTTTTTACTCATTGATTCTAGAATTTCTGGACAATTTTCCTTGATGATTTCTTGGAAGATAGTGTCTAAATTCTTTTTTTGATCGTATCTTTCTGGGAGTCTAACTATGTTATATTGTCTTTCTTTTGTTTCCCAGATCAATTCTTTTTGTAATAAGATGTTTCATATTCTCTTCTATTATTTTGTCATTTTGATTTTGCTTTATTATTTTTATTGCCTTTGATAATCATTAGTCCCCTTCTCTTATTCTAGTTCTTAATACATTATTTTCTTCTGTGAGTTTCCGAATCTCTTTTTCCATTTGGGAGATCTTTCCTAATTTTCTTTATTTTCTTGCCTCGTTCATATTTTTTTTTAAATTTTTTATCAACTTGTCTCTTTTTGTTTTTGAGATTAAAAAAAAAACTCTTCCAAAAACTCTTTCTGAGCTTATTGTCATTTATTGTATTTCTTTTCTTTTAAGGAGGTATTTTTATTTACTTGTCCTTTGAATTTGAGCTGTGGTCTTCTCTGTCTCCCATAATAGCTATCAATAGTTTGGTACTTTCTCCTTTACTTGCTCATTTTTATTTATTTATTTATTTCAAACACAAGGCCAAGACCTAATAATTATTGGCTTTTTTGCTAGAGACCCAGGAGTTCTTACTGTGCTGGAACATGTTACCTCAGGTTTCAGGATTTTTTGTGTGTATTTGTTTTATTCTGGGTCCTATTTAGTTATTACAGTTTTTATAGTACATGATCAGAAGTACTCCTGATCCTCTGCTCAAATCCCAGTCTGTGATTAACCTCATGTGCTCCAATTAGAGCCCATAGGCCATTCTGCTACTGTAACTGTAAATAGACAGTTCTCCTTCCCCTCTGGCAGCATCCAAGTACTCCCCTCTTCTGGGAAGGACCACAGTAGATGGACCCAGTCCCTTAGCAACCATACTCACCAGTGTGTGCTCCTGCCTCACTTCTACTCTCTTACAGTTCTAGCCTAAGATAGAGCAGGCATCAAATCCATGTTCCTTGAACCTCCGTGCCCCTCGTTTGTTGGCAGTGATAGACTCTGTGGTGTCTGCTCCTGCCTCAGTCCCCAGTTGTGGGTCAGCAGAGGTCTCCAGATCCAAAGGCACAATAGACAGGTGCTCTCAGGTCCTTTGCCTAGAAAGTTCAGTGCTATCTTCTGGGATACAAGCTTCAGGTCTCAGCAACAAAGTGAGTTTGCTAATACTTCCCCCAGGGACTACCTTGTTGATTTCACTCTGTTTGCTCTATTCCTGTCCCCAAGGCTTACACTGGTGGGCCTGAGGCTAGGGAAGTCAAAAGCATTTCTCCCTAGTTTTCTATTCAGTTTCACTCCAGATTCTTGGCTATTTTTGCCACTTTTGCTATTAATTCTGTAGAGTTATTTGTGGTTATTTATGGAGGCTTTTAGTAGGGTGAGGAAGCTCCACACCCTACTCTGCCATCTTCCCACAATGCATTTGTATTCCTACACCTTGACAATATCTTCTAGACCTACCCTTATTTTCTTGGGTAGATCACTTTCAGAGATTGAAGGACCTTTACAGTGGATGATCATGGAATTTAGACATGATTTAATGTTGGGCAAATCACATCTCTTCTTGGAGCTTTCATTTTCCAAAACAGACAAAGAGAGATGGATCTAGAATGATCCCTATGGTCCCTTTCTGTTTAAATGTTCCATAATTGTTTGAATATATGCACTGGAGCAGTCTTTTGTATCCTGCACCTATAAGGAGGGTTGGGGGATGTGTGACAAAAGGAAATAATTTTTTCAAAATCAAGTATAGTAGAGGAATGTTCTGCTTGCATTAAGAGAAAGGTTAAGTTTTCTGAGCATTAAATTGTACATGTTTGGTGCCCTGTAGCACAAGTCCTTCTATTTCTGAAATTCTGTTGATAATCATGCCTGTGCCTTTTCCCCATGTTGTCAAAATGATCACAAGAAAAAAGGCAGAATGACCTGATTTCTTAGGACACAGCGACCCGTTTCATTGTTTAGTCCTTAACTATGAGCTCACTGAGCCCATTCTCCCAGGAATTCTGTGGAAATCAGCAGAAGCCACTGTTGGGAAGGTACTCCACAGGAGGAGGGTAAGGGGCAAAAATAAATAAATAAAGAGCAAAACAACAATCAAATAACCCCCTCACATAAAATCCAACATTAATTTGGCCAGCTCCTTGAAGAAAATAGCCTCATTGCCAGTCTGGGGTCTCAGCCAAGTTCAGTGTTTGAGGGAAGCTTTGTAGCTGAGGGGCTTTTTGTGATATGTGCTCAAGGAAATCTTATATGGCATCCCAGTCCTGGGCCTCAAGGATTTCATTAAGCCAGAACCTGGTTTCACTGACAGAGATGAGAGTCAGGCTGCAGTGAAGTGGCCATATTCACTGAGCAATCTTCCTGGAAACCATTTTGTTAAAGGTTGAAAAAATCATGTAAGGAAAGAGGACAGAGAACATCTTATAGGAGGTAAAAGGTGAGGTCTGTAAAATCATTTTCTGTTCTATTTAATTTTACTCCTATCCTTGGCTCCTTTAACACGTTGTTCTTTCTCTCAGGTCTGGATTTCTCAGGGTATTGGATGTTAGGTGATAAAGTATATAAAGCCTTGGGGTTTGAGTTGGGATGACCTGAGTAGAAATCTTCCCTCAGACACATAATAGTTCTTGTGACCTTTGGCAAGTCATTTGACTTTTATCAGCATTGGTTTCTATATCTTTAAAATGTGTATAATTATAGCATTTTATCTCACAGGGTTGTTGTGAGGATCAAACTCAGCATTATATAAATGTAAATTCTTATTGGACATGGAAGTAGGATCCAGGAGCCTGGCTCATTATGTCAGACCTGCCTTGATACCCACCAGTCAATTAATAGGTATCTCAGTGTCCTCAGCCTGCTCATCCCTGGGATAGATGATGAGGGAGAAATGAAATGAATACTGGATATAGGATTAGAATGAAGGAATGAATGGAGAAAAATGATACACTTACTATATGCCAAGTACTGTGCTAAATGCTGAGGATACAAATATAAAGAGTGAAGTCAATTCTTACCTTCAAAGAGTTTATATGTTAACATAGCAGATGGCACACAAAGGGAAATGGCGGAGAGGGAAGTCCAGTGCTTTGGTGCACAAAGTTAAAGGGATAGAAAATGATATCATAAGAAATAGATTGACACATACCATCCAGGAACAATGACAAAGTTGGTGCTCTAAATCATGCTACTTAGCCTTTTATTTTCTACAGACACATAGATAAGTAGACAGAAAGACAGACATCATTAGTTTAAAGACAGATTAGTTTCAAGATTCCAAAACTGGGGAGAAGGAACTTAAGTATAGCTTATTTACTGTAGTCCTTTTAGAATTATAGACTTTTAGTGTTGTTATGGTTGAAGCTTTGGCCAAAAAAACAACTATAGCCTGCTTAGTGATGTCTCCATGAATTTGAGTATACTGAACCTTATACCATATTGTCCATTAATGGACTTATTTGAAGTTCTTTTAGCTTGGTAGGACCTCCTCACCCCAACCCAACCCTGCCTCTCAGAGTATGTTTTGCTATTACTGCATCAAGTACAACAATGAAGGAGGACTTGAGTGAAGTTATAACTATTATAATTTTTTAAACTGATAAACCATATTTGGCTAGATCCTTCCATGTCCTCAACTACCTTCCAAACTAGCTAACCAGATAAGACAATATGCATAAAGAGAAGAGAGAAATAAATAACTATATCTATATTTTATCTATAACTACATAGAGATTACTTCATTTCACATCTCTCTACTCTACCTGATTTCAACTCCAGAAACAAGATTCCCCTCCTAGGAAAAGTTCAAAACCTTTCATTTCATTATCAAGCTGCTAACTCCAGCCTTGATTGACAATACCTTTCTGAGCCTCCTCTCTCTGAATGAAGGGATGGAGGGCAGAGTACCAAACTCTTCCCAAGGCCTTCCTTTATAGAGGACAGAAACTGGAGTCCCAGCTCACTCTTCTTTGAATCCACTAAGCTTACTAGTTTCAATTCCATGGAACAAGATGGCGCTAGGTGTACCCTTCCTTCTAGCCTTCATGCCTCCTTTTGGGTGTTCTCTTCCCTCATTCAATTGTAAACTCTTTGAAGATAGAAATTGTCTTCAAAATCTTTTCTAAAATATTTGTTTGGATATATTTATATACTCATTTCTATATCATCTCTTTCTTTATATCTAAGTCTATTTATCTATGTCTGTCTTTCTGTCTACTTATCTATTTGTCTGTAGAAAATAAAAGGCTAAGTAGCATGATTTACAGCACCAACATTGTAGAAATCCAGAGAAAGGGAGAGGTAGGGAGGGTCCAGAAGTACAAGAAGACTTCAAAGTAGGCAGTAGAACTAGACCTAGAAACTGAAGGATGGCTTGACCTTCATACACCAAAAAACAAATTAACCAAAACCAAAAAACAAAAAAACCAACAAACCTGTCTTTGAGAGGAAGAGGCACAAAGTTGTGCAACGAGAGGGAACATTTAAGCTGATTCATTGGAAATAAATTGCTGCCAACAGCTGAGAGTGATTTTCTCAGGTCTTCTTGCCATAGCATTTTGGAGGTCAGTTTAGGGCTCTCCTGTTTCCTCTCACCAAAGCTTTGCTCTGCATAAGTATTTTGCAATTACAAAGTGTTTTTGCATTCATTATCTTACTTTATCTTAATGGCTGACACTTGACATTTCTCCAAGCATTTTATATCCAGAATGTCATTTGATCCTCATATCAAGCTTTGAATGAGTGTGGTAGAATGCTCAGCCCTACTTGTCCTTTTCTTGGGTCACACAGATATTCTTGATCTAGAAAGATCTCTAGGGAAAGTTTGGTGGCTCAGTGGATAGAGAGTTAGGTCTAGAATTTTGAGGGCCTAGGTTCAAAATTGGCCTCCACCACTTCCTGGCTGTGTGACTATGGGCAAGTCACTTAATCCCTATTTCCTAGCCCTTCTTGTTCTTTTGCCATAGAATTCATACTTAGTTTCCATTCTAAGACAGAAAGTAAGGGTTTTTATAAACATATAAAAAATAAAGTAATCTCTATCTGTTAGCTATATTGTGATATAACTGTTTTGGACTGAGCAATGATGTGAACACTCTTGTAACAAAACTACTTTAAGGCAACCGACCAGTCAGAATCTCAGGTTCTGTTTGTGACATCATAGAAATAGTAATAATTTATTTCAGGCTATAAAGGAGAAATGAAGCTAGGTCACTGGAGCATAGATCTGTATCTTCAGTAACTTTTGCTTCATCCAAAATAAAGCTGGTCAGAGCCATGCTGGAGAGGAAGAATAATTATACCAGAGGATGGTTCACCTAACTCCAACAGACCCTGAGACCCAATACTACCATTCTCCTTGTTGTCCCGTCACCCCTCAGGAATTCTGACTGGGAATATGTTTTCCCTATCTCCTGTCCATCTCTTATATATCTCTTAAACACACTTTTGCTCCTTTTTTCTTTTCTCTCTTCCATTCAAAAAAGTCACTGGAAAGACCTTTTCTCTCTGTTCAAAATGGTAAAGACCTGCTTAGGGACTCTCTGGAGATGTCTCATGAACCCACATTGAGCAATTAAGCTCAGATCAGAAAAAGAGTTAATGAACTATGATACAATGATCCATTAGGATCTCTTGCCAGTCTCCAAAAATATAGATCCCTCTGTCTTCTGTCAGTTGTAAGGGCAATTCATTTACACAATCACTAAATTTTAGAGTTAAAATCAACCTTAGAAGAAATCCCACAACAATATACTCAGTAAGTGCTCCACTAGGTATTATCTGAAGACTCCGCAGCAAAGTGGGGAAAGAGAGGAATCACAGTCTTCCAAGACATTTCATTTTGCCCTTACTCAGTTAAATATTTTTAGGAAAAAAAAATCCTCACATGAAAACCAAATTGACTTCTTTCACATTCTCCTCATTGCCCCTAATTCTGGCCTCTTGAGGCCAAACAGAGCCAATCTACTCCCTCTTGCATATGACAGTCCTTAGTAGACTTGAAGACATCTCCTGTGTTTCCCATGAGTCTTCTCTTTTCCAAGCTAAACATGCCCAGTTCATATTCCCAGTTTCTTTGGTAGATGCTTCTTATGGAATGAACCCAAGGCTTTTGCTATTACCATTGTCATTATTTGGATATCCTCCAGTTTGTAAATGTCATTTCAAAATGTAACATCTGGAAATGAATGTAATATTTCAAATACATTCTAACCTAGAGTACAACAGGCTTATCACTGTCCTCACACTAGAAGGTTATAGATATTTCTTAATCTTTAGCCTTGAAAGTCAAATCCCATTCATTACCTTTGGGGGAAGGGATTGCCTTTGCTTTGTATTGAACTTAGAGGTCACTAAAATCTGCAAACTTTTTCATCTGGCCCATTATCTAACCCAAGTCTAGAGGAAAAAAATCATAATAATCCTCCCTCATATGATTCTATGATTCTGCTTGACTCCTTAGCCTGAATTCTTTCAATTATTCCAATGAATTCTTCCTCTAGTTCTCAAAATGGCAGAATTGGTTTACTCATATAGTCAACAACATTGACTATGGCTCAGGTCTTCATTATCACCACCACCATTATCTTTGCTAGCATTTATGCAGCGTGATAAGGTCAGAATTTTCTCTATATTATTTCATTTGCTCCTTACCTCAGCTTCCATTTTATGGCTCCCATTTTACAGATGAAGAAATTGAAGTCTGGAGGAGGTGACTTGCCTATCTAGGAAATATCTGAAGTAGAATTTGAATTGGGCTCCCTAATCCAAGGCTCTATCCACTGTGCCACCTAGTGCCTCTAAAGATACACTACAGCAGTAAAGATCTGGGTTAGGCTGTGCAAAGCCTGAATTTTGCCCCCCCTGCATCTGGAACAGAACTGGAACAGCTAAGCACTGAAGGAGGTATGTTTATTTTTATTTTTTTAACCCCTTACCTTTCGTCTTGGAATCAATACAGTGTATTGGTTCCAAGGCAGAAGAGCAGTAAGGGCTGGACAGTGGGACTTAAGTGACTTGCCCAGGGTCACACAGCTAGGAAGTGTCTGAGACCAGACTTAAATCTAGGACCTCCCTGGCTCTCAATCCACTGAGCAACCCAGCTGCCCCCAGGAGGTATGTTTAATACAGAGGTAAGATCTTCCTCTTTATCATTATCTTTTTTTAGAAGTAGTCCGCCCTCTCCCCAACTCATTCCCCTCCCTCCAGTATTTGCCTAGTGATGCTATCATCCCTTGCTGCCATCCCTCCACTTCCTCCAACCCAGTTGCCCATGCCTTCAGAAACTCGTTAAATTCTCTTCTTTCCCATTCCCCAGGTAATGTGATGCCCTTGTCTCTCTCCCACCTCTATTTACACTCTGAATGGAAAGTAGGTTTAAGAAACCCCAGTAGAGGCAGAGTGGTTTAATCACTGAACAAGCAGCTGGGATATAAGCCCTTCCTGAGTCTCTCTCTCAGCTCTGCCTCTTAAACCCTGAGACTCGCAGCAAAGCTGACCCATTTCCCCATATCTGCAGCCCCCTGCCCTCCATCCCATTCCGTCCTCCCCTTCCCTCCCACACGCGATCTGGAAAGGCCCGAGGAGAAAAGAGGGTGGCCAGGAGTGAGCTCTTGGAAAAAAGACGCCATTCTATAAACACAGGTGGTTCCCGAGCTCTCCTCCCGCCAAGCTGCTGTCAGCCCCTCAGAAGGGCATGTCAGGGAAGAAGTTATTGCTACTGACTTTGCTGTGTCTCCTTGTCTGCTGCCCATCAGACAGCTGGCGCGGATGCTGAAAGCGTTCCTGTCTCCCCGAAGACTAAAGGCGGCTCATACTCTCTGCCGTGCTTACATCGGAGGCGAGGCAGGTGGGGCGGGGGCTGTGTCAGCCCTTTGGCAAAAGCAGACCTTGTGTGGACATCCAGTGAGCAGCTAGAGGAGAGAAAGGGCTTCTTTCTCAACGACTGACTGCAAGGGGAAGTTTGGTGGTGGCCGCTGCTGCTTCATTCCCACCCTGCTACAACCTTGAAGACTTTGACTGGCTTCAGCCAGCTCCTTGCCCAGAGGCTGAGTGAGGGAAGGCTGGATGCTCTGGGAAACCCCCTTTGCCCCTTGAATTCTGATAGCGCCATCACTCTGCTGCTTCCAGATGTGGCCTCCAGGGTGCCCAGCTCCTTCGTCCTCAGCTGCTCATGCTGGCATCTAAGCTAGAACCGCTGTCATGGTGGCCTTTTTGCTAGTACTTGGCATGAGAGCTGCCCTTTAAGATGCTTTCTTTAATTGCTCCTTAAATGATATTTCTTGTTGCCTTTTGGCATGCAATAAACCCAGCTCTCTTCTTTGCCCTCTCCAAGGAGAATCTGGGAGCCTTCCTTCTGTGTATCTGCACGTTGCTTCTTTCTTCCGGTTTTGTTTATTCTGAGAATGCCGAGATGGACGTGTATGCAGCTTCATAGATCAGTGAACTGAGCTCCCACGTTTTAGTAGCCTGGTTAAGGTTGATCATCCCTCTAAAAATGGTGTTCCTCTCACTCCAGGCCCCCTTTCTGCCACCGTTG
The DNA here is from genome assembly GCF_027887165.1 of Monodelphis domestica. Classification (NCBI taxonomy): domain Eukaryota; kingdom Metazoa; phylum Chordata; class Mammalia; order Didelphimorphia; family Didelphidae; genus Monodelphis; species Monodelphis domestica. Next base: position 60,664,628 of record NC_077227.1, read on the forward strand.
CTGCAGAAGTAGAAGGGGGTTGCACAGGACTTTGGAAAATGGAGTGTTAAAGGGAAGTCTTTTGAGATGGGTCTAACCCAGAGATTCATATATATGCTTTTACCCTGGTGGTCTGGAGATCTCTGGAGGAAATATCTCATTCCTTGGACACAGCTTCCCTGAGATGCTGTTGAAAGATAATGCATAATAACCACCACAACAACAGCAACAACAATAACAATTTCTATTTGCCTCATTTTCCTCATCTGTAAAATGGGGATAGTAATCGTGCCTATTTCCCAGAGTTGTTGACAAATGAGATAATAATTATAAGTGTTAATGAGATAGTATTGATAAATTATTGATGACATGATTTTAATTATTAGCACAGTTCTTGGCATATAGATGGTATATAAATGTTAGTCATTACTAATAATACTTTAAAATTATGGTGGAGAAGATATTTATAGAGTGCTTAGAGGTCAATAGAATCCTCTAAAAATATCTCATTTTATCTTTACAGCAATTCTGAATGGTAGATGCTATTATTACCCCCATTTTATAGATGGGGAAACTGAAGCAGATGGAGGTTAAGAGAGTTGCCTAGAGTCACAGAACTGGTAAGTTCTGAGGCCAGATTCACACTCAGATCTTCCTGACTCTAGGACTAGGACTCTAGCCACTCGGCAACCTAGTTACCTCACATAGATGTGAGGATCACTGTCATACTGTCTTCAATGATTAAAGACCATCCAAGGTTACTTGTTTAGTGTGTATTGTGAAGGTGCCTGATCTTTATTTAAAATGAAGACTGGATCTAATGTTTTATTGGTCCAAGAAATTTCTAGATGAAGACATTTCTTATACCAAATGAATGCCAGTATTTTCTCTACAATTTACAGTCCTAAAATGTTGTCTGGAGTCCTGAGAAATGAAATGATTTCTCTAGGGCACGGACACAGCCATTATGTGTCAGAAGTGAGATAAGAACTCAAGTTTTCCTGGTTCCTCCATCAATTCTCTATCACTTATGCACTTGCACTCACTCTCTGTCTCTGTCTCTGTCTCTGTCTCTGTCTCTGTCTCTGTCTCTCTCTCTGTCTCTGTCTCTGTCTCTGTCTCTCTCTCTCTCTCTCTCTCTCTCTTTCTCCTGCAGCTTATTTCCTTAATTAAATCAATGCAAATTTAAGGTAGTTGCACCAGAATGGATAGGACAAAGCTGTGAAATCAGGGATGTGTAAGTATGTTTAACAACAGACTTTTGAGGGATGGGGAAGGAACGTAAGCACAACACAGTTTCAACATTACCAACATTTTCTCCTTCACTTTTTTAACTCTAGGCAATCAATAAAATAATAAATTCAGCCCTCATTTGTGGTCTCCAATTGCTGAGGGGTAATGCTCACACTGAAATTTTAACCATTCATTAGTTCTTATTGCTAGGAGGAGCTAGCTCCAGTATACTCCTTTTTGGAAGTCAGAAAGTCTAGGTAAATGAGATCATTAGAATCAGAAGGGAAGGGGGCAGGTCCATAGCTCAGTGAATTGAGCCATAGTCCTAGATACGAGAGGTCCTAGGTTCAAATCTGGCCTCAGACACTTCCCAGCTGTGTTACCCTGGGCAAGTCACTTGACCCCCATTTCCTAGCCCTTACCACTCTTCTGTCTTGGTGCCAATACACAGTATTGACTCCAAGATGGAAGGTGAGGGATAAAAAAAAAAAAAGAATCAGAAGGGAATCTAGTCTAGTCCAACTTTCTCATTTTACAAAGGAGGAAACCAGTCCCAGAGAGATAACTTTGCAAGGTCATACAAGGAGTAAGTGAAGTAGGGAGAATTCAGCCTCTTGTCCTCTGACTTCTGATTGAAAGTTTTTTTCCTTTCCTGTTGTGACCTAGGTCTAGGATAAGCCAATTCTTTTCTCTTGGTCTCAGTTTCCCAATCTCTAAAATGAGGAGATGCTTAGGATGCCCCTTAAGGTCCCTCCCAAGGTTGAAATCTTGGCTGAAATCAGGACATTTGCATTGTGTGTTAAGTGTGATCACACTCAAGCATGGCTTCATGATGAAAGGCAAGCACAGAAATCTAGGGCTCGAAAGACAACACTACTATTGGAGGGAACTCTCAGGGAAATCTTGCTGTTACAGTTTAAAAGCAACAACAACCACACAAATTTCACAGGCATTCCTTTTTTCATCCTCTCTTCTCAGTGAACAGAGAGTTCAATAAGAAAGAAGCAGCCTTCCCTTTGGAACCTTTACCCCGTTAAGTCAAATAAACATCTGTCAACTGGGAACAAGACAGAACTCCTCGTAATCAGATGCTCCTAGTTCAACAGCAATTTATCAAAGCCTTACTCATCAATTAGAGAAATATTTAAAAAATCAACACAGCTTGTAGGAGCCCCTCATGAATAATTCTAACTGCCTATTTGTACAATAACACCAAACCTCTTACTTTTGGAGCTTATGTTTCTCTGGTCTAAGTAAAGGCTCCCATGTTTCTTCCTGGATCTGTTTTGATTAGGATCATAAAAATCAGAGTTGTAGAGCTGAAGGAGAACTTAGAGGTCATTTAGTTCAAAACTTCTCATTGGAAACATGAGGAAACTGAGGCCAGTGGGGTTGAGCAATTGCCCAAGGTCACACACTGAGCAGCTCTTGATTTGAACCCAAGACTTCTGACTCCAAATCTTGTATTCTTTCCACTGCTTCGTATTGTCTCCTTAATCTCCTAGGAGCCACTGGAAACTGGTCTTAACTTGATTTGGATTGTGCACTCCCCAAACAAATCTGAGTTCCCAAAATGAGGCCTTTGGGTCCAGAGTCTACTTTTCAAATTCTGAAGGAGACTATCAACTGAGGTATGTCATGGTGAGGGCTTAGCAAGGCACAAGTAGTTCCAGGACAAGAGGGCAAAGAATTATAGGACAGAGAGGAGTGTAAAGTTGAAGGACTTAGATTTAAAACTGGTTATATAATCTCATACAAGTCATATGTCCTATTTTCTGGGTGTCCATTTTCTATTCTATAAAATTAGTGGGTTGTATTCAATGATGAGCTAGTAAATATTTAACAATAAGCTCTCTGAAAAAAGTATATGTGACACACTTTTAAGTTTTATCTGAATTGTTAATATTTTCTCCATCACTTTCTTAAGTCTATACAATCAATAAAATAATAAATCATGCCCTAATCTGTGACATTTCCCAATTTTGGATGTGTAAATGGTCCCTGAAAATTTAACAACTGGCTCTTGCATGTGTTCAGGAGCAAACTCCAAATACCCCTCTTTGTATTGGATGATCACAAAGATTCCTCAGAGTTCTAAATCCCATAATAATGAAAAAGTGAACTTAAAATATGAACAATTTTAGAACAAAATGAAAGATGAATTTTTTTCAAATGAGCATGGGTTTGGTAAGTTTCAAGACAATTTAACAAAATTTGGTGGATGAAAGGATGTGATCATAATTCTTTTTTATCTCCTCTAGTTGGAACTACGATTTCGGGGAACAAAGACAGAGCCCTGGGCTCAACATTGAAACATCAGAGTTTAGCAACAATTTGCAAATCATTTTAGTAGACAAAAGAATTCAGAAAACTCGTGTTCTCTTCATCTCTTGCCATTTGGGAGTCCCACTTCATTTTAGGTCTTGGGGTGGATGAGAGCTTTTGTGCAGGAGAGACCAGTCTAGACTAGCACTCCAGGCTAGACCCGAGTAGTCCAAAGGAGTTGAGGTAGCTAAAGGAAAGTTGGTTCTGTTAAGGGGCACCAGAGTGAGACATAGAATTTCTGCATTTACATAAGGATGTACCCCTTTTGCAGAGACTGTGAAGTCAGACAGTCTACATGCACATAGATTAGTTTATTATCTTGAGTGCTACGTGACTCCATCACGTAGATAACTAGTCACTGATGCTGGCAGGTTTCCCTCCTCCAGCAAGCTGAATTTGAGAGACTACATCAGTGTCTTTATTCAATACCTTAACAATCCATTCTTTTCTCCCTGTGGATTCTCTTTCCAATGGAGGGAATCCCATGCCCTTTGTACAGTCTTCATGAGTGATTATAGCCACACAAAAAAATAAATACATAAAAATCAGACATCAATAGCATCTTAGGAAGGGGAGAAAGTAAAGCCCACTTGTTTAAAAAATAGGCATATTGATGGTAATTTGCAGTGAAAAGAATACTGGACCAAGTACTGAGAAAAAGTTCTTGCTCTGCCAGAAAATGGCTACTTAACCTTTGGAAAATCTTTTCTCTCCTCCAGACTGAATTTTAGGCTTTGATTCAATGACCCATGACTAGGTAAAAGCATGGTCTGTCCAATATTTTATTCAATTTGAAACTGATACAATTTACGAATCACAACAATGTCTTCTAATGTATATATGCTTGTTTATTAGAGCAAAAGGACTATTATTATCCATGGAGCCACCAATTAATTAAAATTAGGTATGATCCAGGATTTCACAATGTTAATGGTCTCTCTGCTGCTCTTTGGACTTGACATTCCGTCTCCCCTCTTTGGACCTTTGAAGAGATAGATGTTCCTTCACTTCCAGAATTCACTCTCTCCTTATGTCTAACATGTAGAATCCATAGATAGCTCAGCTGTCATTCCCTTTTTGGATCACCCCAGCTAATAATGCCTTTTCTTTCTTGGAACAAATTTTATTAGTCATTTTTTTCCTTTTTCTTTATTGTGACTTCAACAATAACAAATATAGCAATCATTAAGGAGTACGGAGCAGAGTAATATGTAAGAAATGATGAACTTCTTCCACGTTCATTTAAACATCATCCTGGGCTCCTCACTGTCTCTTGCCCCTTCATATCTAATTTATTATCAAGGACTGTCAATTTCAGGAAACTCTGCAATTTCTCTTGAATACTCCCCCTTTCCTCCTCTGATGCTGCCATCACTCTGGTGTGGACCCTCATCCCCTCCCACCTGATTATTGCAAAATCTTTGAGGGGGTCGCTCTGCCTCAAGTCTCTCCCCAATCCAGGCCATTCTCTATTCACCCACTAACATGACTTTTGATAAATTGGAAGAAAGACTGAGGCTAATGACTGAGCAACTCTGCCTCACTTACATCCAACTCATGTTCGAGTCATCACCCCCATGATGTCATTGGTCCTCTTGGAAAACAAAGGACCAACAACAATTTCAACATGTTTATCTTAAAGCAGACATACATCTATGTCATGCCACGCCACAAAATCCAGGGATTTTCTATCCCCTCCCGGGACAAATGCATAATGTTCTGTGAGGCATTCAAAGCTCTTCATAAGTCAGTTCTCTTAACTTTCTAGCCTTCTAATATCTAATTCTCTATCATATACTCTTAATTTAATGGCATTAGATTCCTGAATGTTCCATGAATAAGCACTCCATCTCCCCTTTGGGCATTTTCTTTGGCTGCCCCCAGTACCTGCAAAGATTTTTCTCTTCAATTCAGTGTATTGACTCCTCTGGCTTCCTTTAAGTCCCAACTAAAATCCCATCTTTTACAGGGAGCCAAACTCCCTTAATTATACTGCTATCCCTCTGTTCATTATTTCCTATTTATCTTATTTGTATATATTTGCTTTCATGTTGTCTCCCTCACTAGATATCCTTACCTTCCATCTTAGAATCAATACTGTGTATTGGGGCCAAGGCAGAAAAAGAGTAATGAGCGTTAAGTGATTTACCCAAGGTCGCATAGCTAGGAAGTATCTGAAGCCAGATTTTAGCTGTCCCCTCACCCATTAAATTGTGCGAGCCTTGAGGGGAAAAACTGGCTTTTGCCTTTTTTTGTATCTTTATTTTATCTTATTTTTAAAATTTTATTTAGTCAATTTAGATCATTATTCCTTGGTTATAAGAATCATATTCTTTCACTCCCTCCCCTCCCCCCCCTTCCTGTAATTGACCCATAATTCCACTGGGTATTATATGTGTCCTTGATCAGAACCTATTTCCATGTTGTTGATGTTTGCACTGGGATGAGCATTTAGAGTCTACATCCCCAATCATATCCCCTTCAACCCATGTTTTCAAGCAGTTGTTTTTCTTCTGTGTTTCTACTCCCACACTTTTCCCACTGAATGTGGATAGTGTTCTTTCTCATTGATCCCTCCAAGTTGCATTGCCACTAATGGAGAAGTCCATTACATTCAGTTGTACCACAGTGTATCAGTCTCTGTGTATAATGTTCTGCTGGTTCTGCTCCTCTCACTCTGCATCAATTCCTGGAGGTCATTTCAGTTCACATGGAATTCCTCCACTTTATTATTCCTTTGAGCACAATAGTATTCCATCACCAACATATACCATAATTTGTTCAGCCATTCCCCAATTGAAGGGTATCCCCTCATTTTCTAATTTTTTGCCACCACAAAGAGCGCAGCTATGAATATTCTTGTACAAGTCTTTTTCCTTATTATCTCTTTGGGGTATAAACCCAGCAGTGCTATGGCTGGATCAAAGGGCAGACAGTCTTTTATCGCCCTTTGGGGATAGGCATCAGTTAGATTGTCCTGTTCAACTATTGAGAAATTCAATACATGAAAAGGTCTTTCTCTAGCTCCAATTTTACACAAAAAGTCTCTCCCAAGAAGGTTAATTGGGCATTCTGGGATTAACAAGAATGTGAGTTCTGTTGTTAGGGGTCCTAATGTTACCATTTTTGATTTTAGTTTTGGTACTCTGTTTTTTCCCTGTAGCCCCCATTATTTGTATGTAACTTGTGATTTGGCTGTCTTCGGGAGATGTTTTTAAAACAGATTTAGTTGCTCCTGTATCAATAAGAGCTGGGTAGATCTCATTACCGACTTTCATCATGACCCTTGGTTCTGTGTTCTCATTTTGTTGGCACACTTGGACCATAGGTGCCTCTATTTCTATTTTGTTCAAATCCCAGTTTTGTTCTTCATCTACAGACTTTTCTTGTTGCTTTGAACATTCATTTTGCAATTCATCATCAGTTTGCAATAGAATTGCATTATCATGGAGACTTAAGGATGGCATAACAATGTTTGTGTTTGCTTTTTCTTGTGCACTTACTATTGGTTGGAATTCTTCTGCATAAGGATTTAAAGTTAACTTTTCTATTATATCATTGGTATTTTCTTTTGTAATAGCATTCTTGCTTTCAGAGTCATTGTCTCCAGAGGCTGGCGGAGAGTTTGTCCCACTCCCGTCTACTCTCGTTGTTCTAATTCAGAATCTTAGCAATAGACAGAAAGCAAACAAGAACAATTCTAACCTTCAGAAGCCTGTGTCTTTGGGCTGAACCAAGAAGAGCATGCCACTCCAGACTGGGCTGAACACACTCCTCTCTCCTCCAATACCCGGAAGCCAGACCCCACATGGCAGGAAGGTAGTACTAGTCACAAAACCCCACTGCCACTCCCAGTTGGGCCCTTCCCCCACAAACTGTCAGTCTTGTTTCCTTTCCACACTACCTTCCTCATGTGTGTTTCTTGTAGATAGCATATGGTAGGGTTTTGGTTTCTAATCCACTCTGCTATTTGCTTGTGTTTTATTGGTGAGTTCATTCCATTCACATTCAGAGTTATTATTACAAGCTGTGTATTTCCCAGCATTTTGATTTCCACTCCTAGTCCTGCCCTTTCTTCTTTCACTACTTCCTTCTGCACCAGTGTTTTGTTTTTAATCAGTTCCCCTAATTCCCTGCCTTATTTTACTTCCCTTTCTACCCCCCTTCTTATCTCCCTCTTATTTTCTTTACAGTCTTTTTAAACTATGCCCCACCCTGTCCCTCACTTGTATTGCTTCCCTCCCCACTAGTCTGTTTGTTACCCTTCTATTTCCCTATAGGGCACAAATCAATTCTCTGCCCCAATGTATTTGATTGTTCTTCCCTCTTTGAGTCAATTTCAATCCATGTAAAAATTGAGTATTTCCTATCTCCAACCTCTTTTACCCCTTCCATTGTATTGATGTTCTCCTCCCCTCCCACCATGCAGTTCTTTGTGATATATAAATTTACCCCATTTTGTTTCTTTTCTCATTTTTTTAGTATTAACCTCTTTTTAACTCTCATATATATATATGTATTATGCACACACACATATATATTTATGCATACATATATCTATCTACTTATTTATTTCTTGGCATTTCATCCTATACAGTTTGTCACTATTCCCTCTAAGTATAATTCTTCTAGCTACCCAGGTGATAATAACAATTTTTAAGAGTTACAATATCCTCTTTTCTTGTAGAGATACATATCATTTTAACTTATCGGGTCCCTTAAAACAAGTTTTTTTTGTTTGTCTTGTTTTTGTTTTTCCCCCTTTCTTAATTACCTTTTGATGATTCTCTTGAGTACTGTGTTTGGGCATCAAATTTTCTGTTTGGGTCTGGTCTTTTCTTTGTGAATGCTTGGAATTCTATTTTGTTGAATGACCATACTTTTCCCTGCAAGAATATAGTCAGTTTTGCTGGGTAGTTGATTCTTGGTTGTAGATCTAGTTTCCTTGCTTTCCAGAAATATCATATTCCATACCTTTTGGTCCTTCAGGGTAGATGCAGTCAGATCCTGTGTTATCCTTATTGTAGTTCCATGGTATCTGAATGACTTATTCTTAGCAGCTTGTAATATTTTTTCTTTGGTCTGGTAGTTCCTGAATTTAGTTATAACATTCCTAGGTGTTGTCAGTTGGGGATTAAATATATATAGGAGGTGATCTGTGAATTCTTTCAATCTCCACTTTTCCCTCTTGTTCTAGGATGTTGGGGCAGTTTTCTTGGATAATTTCCTGTAGGAAGATGTCCAGGCTTTTTCTTTTGTCATGGTCTTCTGGTAGACCAATGATTCTTAAGTTGTCTCTCCTGGAACAATTTTCTAAATCTTCTCTTTGGTGAATGAGGTGTTTCATCTTTTCCTTAATTTTTTCATTCTTTTTATTTTGTTTTATAGTTTCCTGCTGCCTTGTGAAGTCAATTGCTTCTAATTGTTGTATTCTGGTTTTTAATGACTGAATTTCATCCCTGGATTTTTGGTCATCCTTCTCCTTCTGATCTTTCATCTCCTTTGCCTCATTTTCAAGCTAATTAATTTTGACTTTCAAGACACTACTTTCTGATTTTAGTTCAAGTGCCTCTGTTTCCAGATGACTTATCTTGCTTTTTAAGTTCTTTCCCCAGTTGTCTTTAGCCTCTCTTAATTGCGTTTTGAATTGTATTTTGAGTTCTTCCAAAGCCTATGTCTAATTTGCTGGAGTTTCTGTGTTTTTGTTTAGTATTCCTTGATCTTCCTCTGTTACATTTGTTCTTTGTTCATTGCCTGTACAGAAGCTGTCAATTGTAATTTCTTTTTTCTTTTTCTGTTTTTTGCTCATATTTGCCCCTTATTTCCCCCCTGTAATTGCCTGTACTCTTGCTCCTTTCATTATGTGCTAGATCTGTGGGTTTGGTTTTTTTTGTCAACCTTCACCCTTGGAGCTTAGCAAGGCTCTCAGAGCAGTCTATGGGGGAAGGGTGTTGGAGATTGAGCTTCCCTGCCCTCTGAAGGCCTGATAAGATTAAGCCCAGATGAGTTGAACTTGCAGAGCTGGATGTGGCCTGAGGCCAAAACCTCAAGAGGTGGGGGGTGTAATATGGAGTGCCTTGGCTGCGACCAGGCTGCCTGCTCTGTGCTTCTTCTCCAGTTGCTTCCCCCACCTGTGTTCAAAGCCCTGAGCCTGGCACAGCTTTGTCCACAAGGTACTCCCTCTAGACTAGCACCCTTGCCAGTCCAGAGATTCCAGCCACTGCTGGAGGCTCAGTATTGTAGGTGGGGGAGGGGTCCTGGGACCTCCTTCTTCCTTCCCCTTAAATCCGAGTGATCTTGAATTCAGGCATTTTGGGGGTGTACCTTTTGAGTCCAGCAGGAAGGTTCCTTGGCTCTTTCCTGTTGTTAGGTTTGGTTTTCATTCCCCTAGGTGCATCTGGTTTTTAATTGGAAAGGGAGGGTTTTCAGAGGTCTGAACTTTTTCTGCTTCTATGCTGCCATCTTGACTCCCTCTTTTGTATCTTTATTGATTATTACAATGCCTGGCACACCTTAGTTGCTCAATAAATGTTTATTTATTGCTTGTTATACATACACACATAGTATATATGTGCTTTTCTATCTATGTATGTATATTATATAAATATGCCTGTATACTTAATAAAGGAGTAACAAATTATTTACTAATATTCTTTTTTCTCATGATTCTCATTACCCACAAGCACACCTCCTCTTCTGACTATGAGTAGAAAACCTCCCTTTTAAGAAATATAAATATATATATAGTCAAACAAAGCAAATCAACACATTGGTAGCATCTAGGACTACATGTCTGGCTATGTCCCTCTAGCCTATCACCTCTTTCTTTTTAATTCTGACCTTCTGCCTCAGTATCAGTTGTAAGGCAGAGTGCCAAGGGCTAGTCAATCAGGGTCAATTGTCTTACCCTGTTGGATTACACATCTAACAAGTTTCTGAGACCAGATAGGAAACAAGGACCTCTCAACTCCAGGCTTGGTACTTTATCTACAGTGTTTCCTAGTTACCCTTGGCCAATCACCTCTTTATCAAGAAGTGGGAAATATTTCCTCTTTGGTCTTTTGATGTTGGGATTAGTTGATGCATTGGTCAAGGTTCTGAGGGTTTTCAAAGTTATTTTTCCTTACTTCATTATCATGGCCATCATGGAATTTGTTCTCTTAATTCTGCTCCCTTCACTTAGCATCAGTGTTGTTTTTTTCTTCATTTTCTGAAACTTCTGAATTTTCAGAATTCATATTTTTATGAATTCATCCTTCTTTAAGGTATAATAATTACATTGTATTCCTAAAAGATAAATTTTTCTCACCTGGTAGTTGTACCCTTTAAATCTACTACGAGGAATGTGAGGGGATAGCTGTGTGGTTCAGTGGATTGAGAGCCAGGTCTAGAGACAGGAAGTCCTGGGTTCAAATCTTACTTCAGATACTTCCTAGCTGTGTGACTCTGGGCAAGTCACTTAATTCCCATTACTTTGCCCTTAGTGCTCTTCTGTTTTGGAATCAATATATAGGCAAGGACTTTAGGAAAGCAAAAAAAGGAGGAATGTAAGTCCCTTGAAGGCAGGCACAGTTTCTTTTCACTTATTTTGTTTTGCTCTTGAACTTTTAGCCCTTTTACAATACTTTGTGCCTAATGGGCACCTAGCATAAATAATAATTTGAGTAAGAATGAATAATATGTAATAATCCATAAATTTTGAATAATAATGAATAATTATTGAATAATTAATGAATTGAGTACTAATGATGAATAATGATATAATGAAGAAGAAAAATTAATTAAATGGTAATGAATAAAAAGGTTACTTTCTGTGGAGGTTGAGTAGCCCGAAGACCTGGCCTGAAGCAAGAAGGTGAATTTTCTTGGTTCCTGATTCCTGCATTTTCTGTACTTTAAGTTCTTGATCATATCAAGTGAGTTTAGGACAATTGTGTGGGAGGTATCCGCTTGTGCTTTAAGATGAAAGTGTGACTCGGCATGAGTTAGTTTCCAGAGTCAGTTTCCAGGGAAAACGTGCTTGGAGATGCGCATAGTGAGAACCCTGCTTCCTTAGGCCTGTCATCACTTTTACCCCTCTCACAGAGACTGTGAAGCCAGCCAGTCAGCTTCCACACTTGAAGAGGCGTCATTTAAAAATAGTCTTTGCCACATTGCTTTTGGGGGGCTGGGGGGGATACTGGGCCTCCTTCCCTTGGAAAATGCCCCATTGAAGAGTAACTTCATTTTCAGCCCCAGGTCTCCAGGACTGACTTTCTTATCATCATGTGCTGCCGCCATCTTTCTACCTGGACCACTGACTGCCAGGCCTAGTCCCTCCAACATTTCAAATCAAGACCTCATCTGTTCCTAGTCTCCCATAGGCACCTGCCCCTTAACATGATTTTCTAGGTTTTCTGTTGTTTATTTACTGTTTAACGCAAAAAGCACAAGCAAAAAAATAAAGCGGCAGAGGAAGTTCCAAATATACCCCCAAAATCGATTGTTTCTTGCATTTTTTTGGTCTATCAATGGAGCTTGGCCCTCTGTTTGTTCTTATCTCTTACACTGCTCATTTCTCTTAATTTCTGGTCTTTGGGGCATCATGATGTGTGTTGTGGATACTGTGCTCGGCACGAAGAGAAGAAAGGAAATGGGTTTGAATCTGGCATAGATACACATACCTTTCTCTCCTGTGATACTACCACCACCCTGGTGCCAATTCTTCATCTCCTCTATGAACTATTGCAACAGCCCTCTAGTTGGCTTCTTTGCCTCAAGTCTCTCCTCATTCCAGTCCATTCTCAAGTTCAAAATGATCATCCACAACACAATCTTGGAGGTGGCTAGATAGCACAGTGACAGAGTACCAGGCCTGGAGTGAGGAGGAACTGGGTTCAAATTTTGCCTCAGGTACTCCCTCGCTGTGTGAATCTGGACAGGTCATTTAACCTCAAATGCCTAGCTCTTGACCTTTTGTCTTAGAATTGTTACTAAGATAGAAAGCAAGAAGTTAAACACACACACACACACACACACACACACACACAATCTGACCACAGCATCCTTCCTCTTATTAAATCCTAATGTCTTCCTTTTCCTTGAAGGGTCCAATATAAAATCCTTTATTGGTTTTTAAGTCCTTTATAACCTGGCTCCTTTCTATATTTTCCATTTTCTTAGACTTTCTTCCCCTTTGAGTACCTTATAATCCAACAATACTGGCTTCCTTGATGTTCTGCTCTATTCCCTATTCCTGAAATGCTCTCCTTCTTTGTTCCTATCTTCTAGCTTTCCATTTTTCCTCTGAGTCTCAACTTAAATCTAATTTTCAACAGGAATTATTTCTTGGTCTCCCTTAATGCTAGTGCCTTTCTTCTGGAATTGCCTTCAATTTATCATCATCCATTGGGGATACTAGAAAAGGCCTCAAGTAGAAGATGGCATCTGAGCTAAGCTCTCAACAAAACTAGGGATCCCAAGAAGTAATGTTGATGGGGATTACCCGTCAGGCTTGTAAAATGGTAGGCGGAATGTCATGGGTGAGCAATGGCAGGATGGTCATTTTGGTTGAATGGTCTTGTGTGAAGGGAGAACATGTATAAACAGCTAAGAAATTCAGGTTGGAGCCTGGTCCCTAGATTTAAGAAAATATGTCACTTACTCACACACTGTTATTATCTCCTTGGATCTCTACAATAGCTGCAAAACATAAGCAGTGTTAGAAATTATTAGCCCCATTTTATTGATGAAGGAATAGGAGTTGGAGTAAGTAATCTACTCAAGACTACATGGCTATTAAGCAGAAATGTAGAGCTTCAAACTCAGATTTTCAGACCCTTTGTCTAAGGTGCTTTCTGTTACAGTCAGTCATCTTCCGCCATCTTGATTTGTAAATCTAGGAATCTGGTTTAACCTCTCTGGGCTTCAGTTTGACAGTTGCATAAAATGACGGGGTAGGATTTGATGCTTTCTCAGGCTTCTTCTAGCCCTAAAAGTCTAAAGTTCCTTTAGAGAAAAATATTGAATTACTGCTCAATGTAAGGTGCTAGTTTACTAACTATTGAGCAGACACACAGAGGGAGAAAGAGAACTATTCTCTAGGAAATGAATTATTGAATGTCAATAGATCAAAAATAAATAACTGTCTGCTGCTTCCTCAGCATTACAGCACTATCTTCATTTTGAACCCATAAGAATTAGCCTGAAGTAAATAAAATGATCAATTAAATATACGATATTTTAAATACATATGCATTGTTAGCTTGGCCAAAACACAGAACTACTAAAGTTGTCAGCAAAAACCAAGCCTTTAATCAGGAAAGAGACAGTGTTCAATATTTCAGCAGCCACCCAGAGCTGAAAGCTCCGGCACTCTGGGAAGAGTATCTCTGAGAGGATCATCATGCTAGATGATTCTCTGAAGAGTGACAGGACTTGGGGGTCTTTTATACACTCTGGAGAACTTGGTACAGCAAGCATGCAGAGACAAGCTGCAAGCAAGCTACAAAGAGGTTGCAGCCAGCAGCTGGGACATCAGGGAGTAGTCAACCATAATAAATACAAAAGGAAAGGGTCAAAGCAAGAAGGGCACTTCCTGAGAGAGTCCTTTAATACAACGGGAGAAGCTACTAAAAATAAATAAGGGTACTCAACTATGTCTACCAGTCCCACCCAAACTGGAGTCACCAAACACTTCAAAGTCTATAGTTCAGTCCAAAACAGGTGTGCCTGGTACGTGAGTTCTCAAGGGGCAGGAGCAAACTTAAAATTTTCAGAAAACCCAGTTGACAGTATCATATATAAATAATATAAAAATAAATTTAAATGATATATTAATTATTAAATTATTAATTAAATTATTAAATTAATTAATGAAATAAATAACATTAAATTATTAAATAATATATATAAAAATATATATTATATATAAAGCTTCAGTTTTGCCTCCCCACTAACTTGCTTTGTGACCTTGGGCAAGTTTTTTTACTTTTATGGGCCTCGGTATCCTCATCCATAAAATAAGGAAAATTTGATTGTCCTGAATTGTCCGGCGGCACTAGTAGATGAAGAACTGGCCTCAAAATTAGGAAACCATGGGCTCTTATCAAGCCTCTTGATACGCATGGACCTGGGCAAATGATTTAACCTTTCCATTCTCTAGAAAAGTCTCTAAAATTATAAGTTGTAGAGAGGGTGTTGATCAGCATTGGTCAAGGGAGTTTCCTCATCTGGGAGCTCTCTATGCCAATAAAATCATAGGTCCAGATCCTATTTCTAGTCTAATACATACCATGCCAACTTCACAGGGCTGTTTCAAGGACCAAGAATAACAATGGAAATAAAGAAAGTGTTGACTCCGTAGGGTTATAGAATTAGAGCGGAAAAATCCAGGGAAATAATTTATTAATTCACTAATGAGTATTTATTAAGTACCTACTATGTGCCAAGCACTAAATATACAAACAGAGGCAAAAGATAGTTCCTGCCCTGGAAGAGCTTACAATCTAATGGGAAGGATAACATGCAAACAAATATATCCAAAGCAAATGTACTTAAAATAAATAGGAAATAATAAAATGAGGAAAAGTCCTGGAATTAAAAAATAATAAAAGGGAAAGTGCTGGAATTAAGAGAAGTTAGAAAAGTCTTCCTGTAGAAGGTGGGATTTCAACTGAGAGCTAAAGGAAGCCAGGGAGGCCAATAGTCAGACAGAGAAAGAAGAGCTTTCCAGGCATGGGAGACAGTAAGATATAAAAAGGGGCAAAAGAGAGTTCCTGCCCTGGAGGAGCTTACAATCTACTGGAAAAGACAGCATGCAAACACATATATACAAAGCAAGCTGTATTTAGGATAAATAGGAGATAAGAAAAAGAGGGAAAGAACAGGAATTTTTTAAAAATCTAAAAATTAAAAAGAGGGAAAGCACTGGAATTAATTGGGGTTAGAGAAGGCTTCCTGTAGAAGATGGGATTTTAAAAGAGATAATAAGAAAAAATACTTGTACAAAAATATTTATGGCCTCACTCTTTGTGGTTGCAAAAAACTGGAAAATGAGGGGATGTCCATTGATTGGGGAATGGTTGAATAATTTGTGGTATCTGATGGTGATGGAATATTATTGTGTTGAAAGGAATAATAAACTAGAGAAATTGCATGTGAACTGGAAAGACCTCCAGGAATTGATGCAGAGTGAAAGGAGTAGAACCAGGAGAACATTGTATACAGAGACTATAAACTGTGGTACAATCGAATGCAATGGGCTTCTCTACTAGCAGCAATGCAATGATCCAGGACAATCTAGAGAAATTTGTGAGAAAGAACACTATCCACATCCAGAGAAAGAACTGTGGGTGAAAAGCAGAAGAAAAACATATGATCAATCATGTGGTTTAATAGGGATGTGATTGGGGATGTAGACTCTAAATGATTATTCTGTTGCAAATATTAATAACATGATACATGTAAAACCCAGTTGAATTGCTCATTGGCTTGGGGCGGGGAGCAAGGAGGAGGAAAGGGAAAGAACATGAATCATGTGACCATGGAAAAGTATTCAAAATTAATCAATTAAATAAAATTTTAAAATAATTTTTAAAATGTTTTTAAATTTAAAAAAGAAGATGGGATTTTAGTTAGGACGCAAAGGAAGCCAGGGAGGCTAACAGAACAGAGAAAGGGGAGCTTCCCAGTCATGGGAGACAGCCAGATATAAAAAGAGGCAAAAGATAGGTCCTGCCCTGGAGGAGCTTATAATTGAGTGAGAAGGATAACATGCAAACAAATATATCCAAAACAAATGTACTCAGCATAAGTGAGAAATAAGAAAAGGAGGGAAAGTCTTGGAATTTAAACAAAAAAATTAAAAAGAAGAAAAGCACTGGAATTAAGAGAGGTTGGAGACCACTTCTGTAGAAGATGAGATTTTAGTTGGGACCTAAAGGAAGCCAGAGAGGCCAGTAGAGCAGAGAAGGAGGGACAGCCAGAGAAAAAGCCTGGTGTGGAACTTTTCCCCAAAGCCAAACTGGCAGTAAATTGCATAGCAGAGTATGATTTGAATTCAGATTCTTTGCCCCCAAAGGGCATGACGCTGTCTCTAGCTCTGATAGTCTGTCTTTTATCCCATATGGCTTTTCTCTTCCTTCACTCAACTCTTCCCTAAACTGCAGGTCTCAAAGAAATCCTAGCCCCAGCAAACTGGTCTTTTTCTGTATTCCAGCAGCAAAGGGAGCCAGAGATGGCAGTCACTGGGAGGCAGGCATTCAGACTTTCTAAATGAGTACAAATTCATTTGCTGTCAGATTTTCCTGGTCAGATTAACTTGTCCTCCCCCTCCCCAGTGGCTCTGGTCCAGAGTAGTTCTATTTCCTGGGCTTTCTTCCTTGATTCAGTTAGTCTCTTTCCCCATTGATAATATTCTTAACGTCCAAGATGTCAGACCTGTTCACAAAAGAAATTAACAAAGCAATGATTGAGGTCTGCTCCCAATGCCTGACAGAGGAAATTGGCATCACGCACAGCTGATGGCAGTGAACCTTTATAAGAAACAACTTAACCTACTCAAACCCACTGGCCTTTTTTATGCTATTTGCTGTTTCTTTCCCTCTCTCAGGGCAAAAGGGCAGAAGGCAAGTATTTTCCATGCACCTGGAGTTGTAATAATGAACACCCCACATTTTGGCCATCTGCTCTCCAGATCAGGAATTTCACAACTTGGAAGAAACAAGATTCATTGTAAAAGAATAAATGTAACCTATTCCTTCCTCCTGCTCATCTCCAAGTTGTCTTTTCAGGCTGTCTTAACCCTAACCTTAGAGACCATCTAGTACTTTCCCCCTACAATCCCCCTCCCCCAACCCTGATACATTTTACAGAGGAGGAAACACCCTGACAGAGGAAATTGGGAATCTACCTTTTTAAAGCCACCCACACAAGGGCACCTGGGGCCAAGATTCCAAGCCACACATTGGGCTTCAAAGCTCCCCTGGTTTTTCCTACTTACATTTTTTTAGTTCACCCCTGAAAAACAGACTTTGTCACTTATTTTAAAAAGGACATTCTTTTTTAAAAATGTTTTATCTTTTTTATTTTAATAATGAATTTCTACATAAGCTTTCCAAAGTTCTATGATTCATTTTGTCTCCTTCCCTTCTTCCCTCCTCCCCACCCCCTTCCTGGAGTTGACAAGTAATTCAGTCTGAGTTATACAAGTATTATCACGCAAAACATTTCCATATTATTCATTAAAAATTACATTCCTACAGAAACATTAAGCTTGTGTCTATATTACTAACACCATCTGAAAGGAAGAGAAACATTGTTCAAAATAAAACTATACAATAATAAAAAATAATAAAATATGTGAGTATTATCCTATCAAGATAAATACAGAGTTTAGGTAAATTCAACTACAAGAGATTCTTTACTGAAATGAAGGAAAACATGCACTTAAGAGAGATATCTATCCATTGCTCATGGCTGATGTAAAATATCATATAGTTAACATGCTATATTATATATATCATGTAATATATTAAAAATAATATCATATAAAATATGATAGAAAACATTTTTCTGGCAGGATACAATGAGATTTATTTCACTAAAGCTTAACTACGAGGGGCAAGTAGGTGACTCAGTGGATAGAGAGCCAAGTCTGGAGACAAGAGGTTCTGGATTTAAATTTGACTAACTATATGACCCTGGGTAAGTCATTTAACCCCAACTACCTAACCCTTACTGCTCTTCTGCCTTGGAACAAATACTTAGTATCAATTATAAGACAGAAGGTAATGATTTTTTAAGGAAAAAGCTTAACTATAGTCAATCATGAAACACAAATGACAGAAATTACAGTCAAATAATGATGCCTAAATTAAACTACTGATTTGGTGCTATGTCAATCCAACAGGGCATCAAGATGCCACAGTGGATAGAGAATTTGGATTCAGGAAGATGAATTTAAATCCAGCCTCAGAGACTTACTAGTTGTGTGACTCTGGGCAAGTCACTTAACTCTTGTTTACTTCAGTTTCCTGATCTATAAAATGAGCTGGAGAAGGAAATGGCAAACTCGTCTAGTATCTTTGCGAAGAAAATCCCAGATGGGGTCATGAATAGTCATGCTTGACTGAAATGATTGAACAACAATAACAACAATATTCAAACTAGAAAGGACATTTTGTAGAGCTGGAACAAATACCAAAATTCATTTGTGGAGATAAAAGAACTAGAATTTGAAGGAAAGTAGTGAAAAATTCATAATGAAGAGGGCCCAACGTTGCCATATTTCTAACTATATTATAAAAGAGTAATCATCTAAACCAGAGGTATTAAATATGTGGCCCCTATGACCTGAGTGCAGCCTGAGCCAGATTAAAATATAATTGGGAAATATTTAACAAAATAAATGACAATACAATAAAACATAGATAGCATTACATTTTAAAACTAAGTCAATATGTAGCCATAGGGATCCTTATGTATGGATTAGGGGCCTGGGTTCTTTCTGATGTAAGCTGATCTAAACTATTTTGTTACTGGTTTAAAAATAGCAAAGTAGGTTATTGTAATAGATGAGAAAAACAAAATCTAGAAGCAATCAAGCACTATCCCATTGTTTGATAAATGCAGTAACAGAAACCACTGGGATAAAAAAAAAAATCCCTGGTTAATGAGAACTGCTTGGGAGGGAACAGAAAGCTGTTGGACAGAAATTAGTTTTAGATCTTGGTATCTTATACCATATGTCACAATAAGCTTCAAATGTATACATGACCTAAACATAAACAGTTGAATCACTGAAATGTTAGAAGAGAATGGAAGGAGGTTCTTTTAAGTAATGAGTTTAGAAGAATTCTTAACCAAAGAAGTGTGGAAGTGACAATTAAGGATAAAAATAGACAATCTGATTTTATAAAAACTTTTTAAAGCTTCTTCACGAACAACTTCTTTATAAATAACACAAAAGCTTCTACATGAACAACAGGAAGAAGAGAATGGACTCGGTTGGCTTTAGGAAATTGTAAAGCTCGTTTACTGATCTCAAGTCTCTTCTTTCCTGGAAGCAAAAACTCCTCTTTTCAGTGCCAATATCTTACTTATGTTATAGCTTTGGAACACAGAACTCAATAGACTCCAAATAACTGAAAAGGAATAACTCCCAGAAAGCCACAGAAAGCTCATGGTGGGTGTAAGCAGGCTGCATTGCACAGACAAGGGGGAACTTAAAAAACAGAAATAAAATGTCATTAAGGAAAATATAGGCTAGGATGATTAGATTACGTGCCCAGAGCAAGGGGTTAGAGGAGGGAAGCTTGAATTCTCCACTGGAATCTTCATGATTTCATGAAAAAGGGGAAAATGCAGTAGACTGGCTGGGCTCCCTCAACCCTGAATACTACCTGTATTGCTGGAGGGAATATCCAAATAAATGAATTTAGAGATCTTTTGAGTATTTTAGCATTATATGAATAAAATCAATGCATCCAGAATAAAAAAGAGAAGTTCTCAATTGGAACAAAATCTTTGCATCAAATATTTCCAATGAAAGGCTGAGAGTGAAGATTTATAGGAACTTGAAAAAGATTTACATTAACTATATTCCCCAATAGATGTAATTGAAAAGCATGAACAAATAATGCTCAGATAAAGAAATGCAAATGACCAACAGTCACATGAATAAATGCTCCAGATCACTAATAATAAATGTATGTTACAACAACTTTAAGGTTTTATCTCCTTGCCATCAAACTTGCAAAAATGAAAAAGCATGAGAAAAGTTCATGTTGCAATGCTGAAAGGGTCACGGGAATAATGGCATAATTGGACACATTTGGTGAAGCTATGAATTAGTCCAAGCATTCTGGAAAACAATTTGTAATTTTTCAATAAAAATCACTAAATTACCCATACCCTTTGCCTCAGCAATTTTACTACTGGGAATATATGCTAAGAAAATCAAATCAGTGCTTGACATGGTACCTAGCACATACAAAGTGCTTAATAAATCCTTCCTGTTGACTGGCTGATCAGTGACAGAGACAAGGATCCCTCATATAACAAAATACTCATTGTAGTACTCTAATAAAAAAAAAATCTAAAAGTATGTACCCATCAACTAAGGAATGGCTGAACTAAGTATAGTCTAAGAAGGAAGGAAGGAAGGAAGGAAGGAAGGAAGGAAGGAAGGAAGGAAGGAAGGAAGGAAGGAAGGAAGGAAGGAAGGAAGGAAGGAAGGAAGGAAGGAAGGAAGGAAGGAAGGAAATAATCATTTATTAAATATTTACTATGTTCCAGGCCTTTACAATAATACTAGATGTTAAGGGCTATTAGTATCACATTTGAGGAAATGACCAGAAAGAGGTTAAGTGACTTACCCAGAGTCAATCAGCTAGAATCTGAGATGGAATTTCAAATCAAGTTTTCTTGACTTCAGACCTAGTAACCTCTCCACTGTGCCTCCTAGCTGACCCAAATGAATTTAATGGAGTAATTACTATGTACTAAAAAACAAAATTATAAGAGATGAGAGAAAAAATGTGAAGTATTTCATTGTGAAGAAAATAGGAACCAAAAGAAGAGTAGGTATAATGACCCTAACAATGTAAATGAAAATAATGCTAAAAGGTGTGATTACTTTCATTTTTGGTTCTAGAGAGTAAACAGTGAAATATGCATCTCTTCTATTGATAAAGGAATAGGGAATTATAGGTTTGGATGGACTGCTATCTATACTATTAAGCTATTTTGGTTTTTGTCAGTTTTTCTTAACTATTTTTCTTTGTTTAATGGGGGCATTGATCAGGAAGAAAACTGCCATGTTAAAGGGATTAATAAATGTTTTTTGCATATCACTCTGCTTTCTGTCGCATAAAACTAATAACACAGTGGATAAGTCCCCTCCCTTCCTGGGGATACACCCCAAGGATCAGATGAAATTCTGTACCACAGAACAGAGACGAAGGGAAAAATTGATGTGGAAGATTAAATATTCCCTTGGAGTTCAATTCTTTGGGCTTCAACTTTGTCACCTGAAAAACTGGGGCATTTGGGTTACATGGTCTTGAGGATCTCTTCCATCCCTAACTGTTGGTGTTGTGACTTTTCCAAGATCAAACAATAATGAAATCTTTTACTAGAACCTACATCATCTGATATCAAATTCAGTGTTGTTTTTAATTCCATGTTCATCTTATTTCATTGCATTTATCTTTTTCAAAGGATAGGTCACTCTGTTTTACAGTATACCTAATAGTGCAGTGGGGCTAGCTAGGATCAAGACAGCCTTATTTTCTAAAAGTCCACCATTCTTCCCCTTTCCTCTAACTCTAACCCTCCTAAGTTTCTCCTCCCCCAAGCCCCAAGTTTGGACTTCAAAGTAAAGCTATGAAAAGAACTCCATCTCCTTGGAGCCCAACACTTTTTATCAGTCACTCTGTCAAGCATCACTGACTACATCAATCCCTCCCAAAAAATGTTAGGTATAAACTTAATGATAAACAGAATTATTCAGAGGTAGAGGAGAGAATCCCTCCAAGGACATGAAGGCTTAGCCTCCACGATTCTCCCTATGCAATCTCCTCCAACTCCTCAAATGGAGATCTTTCAGAGAGCCCATCCTTACTCATATTTGGAGATTGTTCTTGTCAGTTTCTGACCCAGTAATCTGGAGGAGATTCAACCATGGACTAAGCTAAAGGTGAGCATGATTGTGTGGTGTACTAGAGAGAATCCTCAGTGACAGATCTGACTTCACTGTTTACTAGCAGTGCAACCTTAGACAAGTCAATTAACCACCTAGAAATTCATTTGTAGAATGGGGATAACACTTGCTAAAATGATGCCATAGGGTTGTTTCTTTGTTTTTGTTTTTTTGTTTGTTTGTTTTGAGGCTTACATTAGACCAGAAGGCAGCATGTTCTAGTGAAACTCTGGGAAATTAGGAGGCCTTGGTTCTAATTAATTTTTTGTATTTTTAAATTTTTATTTAATTAATTAATTTAGAATATTTTTCCATGGTTATGTGATTCATGTTCTTTCCCTCCCCTCCCCCATAGCCAACATGCAATTCCACTGGGTTTTACATGTGTCATTGATCAAGATCTATTTCCATATTACTGATAATTTCACTAGGGTGATCATTTACAGACTATATCCCCAATCATATCCCCATTGAACCATGTGATCAAGCAGTTGTTTTTCTTCTGTGTTTCTACTCCCACAGTTCTTTCTCTGGATGTAGAAAATGTTCTTTCTCATAAGTCCCTCAGAATTGTTCTGGATCATTTCATTGCTGCTAGTAGAGAAGTCCATTATGTTCCATTTGCCACAGTGTATCTGTCTCTGTGTATAATTTAATTTTAATTTTTAAATTTTATTTAATTAATTAATTTAAGGCTTTGGTTCTAATTTCATTGTTGCCACTGTGTGATGTGGAACAGGCCATTCTTCCTTTCTCAGTCTTGATTTTGTCATCTATGGTTAACCAGCATATATATATATATATATATATATATATATATATATATTCCCATACCCTTACACATGAGGGAAGGGAGAGGAGCAAAAGCAACTTTATGAACCACAATTTATTTGTTTGGAGCAAATTTGGCTGGTCATGCCTCCCTTCGCACCTGAATATATGAATATCCAGTAATGGGACAAGCACAGTACATAATACCATATTCTATCTGTCAGAGTTTATTGTAAGTTGAGATTTAGTTTCTTTTTCACAACTAAAACAGTGAAACCACCATAATCATTCGTAAAGAAATAAACATGTCAAGATATTTAAGTACTAATAAAACTTAAGAATCATCTAAGCATATTTAAATATAGATATATTTTTATTGTTGGCAATGAATGGGCATGCCAGCCGGCGTGGGGTATTTCACACAGACCACTTAGCACTGAGCCAATCCTAAATCGGCACCTGAGTCGGGAGAGATGGAGCTCTGAATTAGTTTGGCAAGGACATCTGGTGATCATTGGGGCAAGTCTGGGAGGTGCCTCCATGGATGTGTTTGCCCCTGCCTCAGGGAGAGGGATGAACTAAGTGGTTCACTTGATTTTGTCAAAGAAGTCTCCAAATGTGCTAACCATTCTGCTGAATTCCCCTATCTCCCAATGCATGCACAATGATAAAGAACCCTGAATGGAAAAGATGCTTGAAAGAGAATGGTAGTAAAATGAGGAAGAAACAGCACCAAGGAAATCCCAAGCACCTATGGAAAGGCTGACTCTCAAATGGTTCCAAGCAGTGGAATTTGGGTTGAAGTATCTGATTGGCACGAGAACCCTATTTTCTTGACTACCAGGTCTGTTTTCTTCCAACTGGCTATGTGGCCACAAGCAAGTCATTTTTCCTTTTCCTTTTCCACCTCCATTTCTTTTTTCTATAAGCTGAGGAAACTGTTAACGTGTGACTTTTTAAGATTCCATTCATCTCTGTTAACTTAAGGCTCTGATCTCCAAAGGGAGACCAAAGACCTTTAGAAGAAGGCAATGACTATCCCAAGGACTAGGTGATCAACAGCTCATCAGAGGAGGTGGAGAGGACTCTTCTCTCAGTGATAACCAATCTTGGGGTTTCTCTCTGACAGAGCCAAATGGACCCCTGATATGGCTCCCTCCTAGTTAGTAAATGAATCCTCTTTCCTTGAACCTTTCATACCACATTAACTTTTCCTTATTGTGTTATAACTTGGGCTATAATTATTTATATATGTGTCTCTCCATTGTCTCTTCTTTTTCTTCCTTTGGACTAGAATGTTAGTCAGAGGTTATAAATACTTCATGTTTGCATCCCTGGGTCTTAATGTTTTACTTGTATCTAGAATTAGATGAATCATCATCATCATTGTTTATATAATAATAATAATATAATACATGTAAAGATATAATAAAACGATGATGATATTGTACATAGTAATTATTATTATTAGCATTGAATTACAGAGTAACAACATTTCAGTGAGGAAAGGGACCCTATGGGCCAACCTACCCATATTTTAAAAAGGATTGGTGATATTTAACTGAATCAGCATTAGAGGAGTTCTTTCATTTAGGCACTTTGGAAGTTTCTTTAAAGTGAACAGCCACTGAAGAATAGTAGACTGAAATCTTTAAGGAGTGGAGGGGTAGCTGAATTTTTTATGATGGATCAAATGGGCTTAGTCATCCTATGCTTTTTAAAGAGTAACTGAGCTAGCAGGCCCACAGCAAGCACCAATTTGCAGTTGTTAACATCACAGAAGAGGCTCCCGGACATCTGCAGGTGAATAATTTAATCAGAGGTTTCAGAATAAGGTGTACCATTAATCTCTTGTTTACAAACACTATAGTAAGAGAACACTGACCTACTTGCTGGCTACCAGCCCAGTTAAGTGGAAAATTGGATTTTTTCCAAACAAAAACATCTACTGTAAATACAGGTCAGCTGGTTTGCAGGAAATCTGTATCCAAAGAAATGGTCTGTTTCACAAAGGAATTTCTAAAAATGTCACTGAAAAGTGCCCCATGCAACATGCATTTTAAAATTCATTAAGGATGAAATTCTGTATGGATAAATGTAAAGTCTCATATATGGGTTCAAAAAATCAGCTTCACAAGAACAGGTGGAGGAGGAATAGTTACATAGTAGTTGGACTGAAAAAGATCAGGGGGTTCTAGTGGGCTTCCAGTTCAATCTAAATCATTGGTGTGTTGTAGCAATCCAAAATTAGCAGTCTTGAGCCACAGTAAAAACACAATTTCCAGAAATAAGGAGGTGATAGCCTGAGGCAACTAGGTTGCTCAGTGAATAGAACACTGAGCCTGGAGTTAGGAAGACCTGACTTCAATCTGACTTCAAAAAAATATTGGCTGTGTGACACTGGGCAAGTCACTTAACTCTGTTTGCCTCAGTTCCTTGTCTATAAAATGAGCTGGAAAAGAAAATGGTAAACAACTCCAGTAGCTTTGCCAGGAAAACCCCAATGGGGTCACAAAGTGTCTAGCACGACTTAATGACTGAACAACAACAAAAAGCCCTTTGGTACTCTGCCCTAGTCAGAACACATCTGGTTTATTACTTTCTGCTCTGGACACTGCTGTTTAAGAATGCTATTGATAACAAGGAGAATGTCCAGAAGAGGAAAACCAGTATGGAGAAGCACCTTGAGTCCATGGCATGTAAAATTTGGTTGATGGAACTGGGTATGTTTAGCCTGGAGAAGAGAGGACTCAAGGGATACATGAAACTGTTCTTCCACCATCTGAAAAGATGTTAAGTGTAAGATTTTATCTGTTTCACCCCAGAGGGCAGAAATAAGAGCAATGAGTGGGAAAAGGCAATTTTAGGTTGGATGCCAGAAATATCAAACCAAATAAAACAAAGCAAAGAAACAAAACCCTTTTTGAACCATTAGAGCTATCCAAAAATAGAAGGAACTATCTTGGGGGGCGATGGGTTTCTACCGCTATAGAATTTCAAGAAGAGACTTGTCAGGAAGTTATACCAGAAGATTCCTTTGGGTTATAGGTTAGACTAGATGTCTACTGAGGCTCCTCTCATCTCTAACATTCTGTGATTCAGTAGAGCAAACAGTCAACATGAAAAATGCCATGGCCAAAGGGCTGGAGTCAAACGGGAAGGTGAGACTTGAGCACATTAATAGTTAAATAATAATGTTTATGTTATATTGTTAGTTGTAATGGATGTGAGAGATGAATACTTTTCATCTACTTAGCTATATTTATTTCACTGCAGAAGTGATCTTCACCAATGCAGATATTTATAAATTCTAATCCAGCCACACCTTCTCATCCTGTCATATTTTTGTCCATGTGCATCCATAGATCCTTTCCAGAACAGTTACCTAAAGCACCAGAAGCTTTCCTCTGGGTCTTTTTTTTGCATTTGGTGAGTGCCAGTGGAGTGCTGGTGGCTATCCATCTGTTTTTTCTCATTCCCCCCATGTGACTGCCTCACTTCATTTTTTAATCATACATTTCATGGGTGATATCCCCTATGGCACTTTTATTTTGCCTGGGTAATCATTAGAAAGATGCTGTATCCTACTCATTCATACTCACTGTGCCATGTATCTCGTCTTTACCCTTTGGGTTACCTATAGCTTTTGGAATTACGATATTTCAATATTTATCATAAATCAGGATTAAAAGGAGAACATTTGTATTTTTTAAGATAGCTCTGTGTAAAATGAACCATAACAGATTTGGAAAGTGTAGTAAAAAGACTTTCAATACTAATGGAACACAAGATCTATTATTAAGGCAGCTTCCTTGCCAACTTCTTGGGCCTTGGTTTCCTCATCTGTAAAATAAGGATGATATCTCAAAAGAATCCTCTCATTTTAAATCTGTGATTATTTGTTAAAAACTCAGAGAGGCCAATATTCATTTGACTGCTTAAGGGTTCAGGGCAAGATTATATACTGTATATCACTAGACTACCTAGAAAAGTCCCATAGTTCTATTTAATATGCTATCTAGGTAACATGATATGATATGTTGGTTGTAGACAATCTCTTCCAATCAAACTCAAATTATGAGTAAATTTCTCTCATCTTAAACCTTTAAGCCAAGAGCACAAGGAGTCTTAAAATGAGCTATTACATCCAATTCACTCTTGGAAAAATAATGGTAAGATAATAATTAATTGCAATTCTTCTTACTATTAAAATTTTTTTATCTAGTTCTGATTGGAACAAATTAAATTTTAGTAAATAAAAAGTTAAGCAGTTCAGAACTCTGAATCACCGCTATTAAATTAAGAGATTTCAATCTCTGATCTCTTTATTCAAAGCAGGCTATCCTTTTTCTCTTTGATATTTTTTCCCTTTGAGGAAATTGACTTCTTTCCTCCTAGAATTAATACCAATTTGAGCATCAGAAAAATGAAAACGAAAGTAATATGCTGAAAATGAGAGAGAAGCCATAAATACTTGAGGGTGAAACCAAACACTTCCTCACATTAACATCATGATCTCAGACCAAATAAACTAGATTAGAAGTCATTAATGTCTAATGATGTTGCATTGTCTTCCAATAACAAACCATCTCACCAGTTGGTTTTATGGGAGACCAGCTGTTGTTAATTGGGGAAAATGAGCGTGAAATGGCAACTTTACACCTGACCAAAAAGGAGGCTGCCACATTGCAGGGTAAATTGGAAATGGCTTGCTATTAGGGAGCTTGTTATCTTCAGCCTGGGTGGCAATGACACTCAGAAAGTGGGAGTTGAGCTCTGACTGGGCTCTCTTTTACTGCAGTGGTGTTGATGACAGGTCCAATCGGAAAGATGATATAAAAAAGAAGCATCATAACTTAGTGGAAGAGTAACAGTCGGATTTGGTGGGTGGGATTCTAGCCCAGGTTTGTCCATCTACCAGCTAAGTCTGAACTTATTTGTGCCTCAGTTCTCCCATCTATGAAGATGATGATCTACATCCTGACATGAATCATCAAGGTTATTGTTAGACCCAAAGGACATAATGTAGATGGAAACCCTTAGCCATTTGTCCTTCATGGAGGGAAGAACTAATTTTTAACATGTAGTTTCTTAAATTTATCATTATTATTGTTATTAATAATCTTTGCTATTTAAATGATTCTGTGATTTCATTGATATGAGTATTCCTAATAATTCAGCCCATTCATAGATTCTGATCCTATGTGACTTTTATCTATGTCTTCCCATAAATTGCCCTCAATGGCCCGATCCAACTTTCTGGGAGACTTTCTTCAGATATTTTGGCATTCTTTGGATTCCAGTGGAACACATTTCCATCAGTCAATACTTCTTACTAGTTGTACATCCCTTTGGTGCCATGTTTTAAATTGTTCCTTCTGTTCACTTTTTGGCTGGTAATATGTGACAGCTATTGTTGGTAGATATGGTCCTAGTGGCAGCAGGAGCAGCAATGGTATTATAGTTGAAGACTTATCTGTAGTACTTTCCAATTCCAATGGCGATACATGTATTATCAGTTTCATTTCTTCTCCTAATTTAATTATAACCTTTTGAATTCCTGTCTTCCTTGAAGTTTAGAGAATTACATAGGAATATAGAATCATAGATCAAAAACTGATGGGGATAGTTGGGTAGCTCAATGTATTGAAAGCCAGGCGTAGAGATGGGAGGTCTTAGGTTCAAATTTGGCTTCAGAGACTTCCTAGCTGTGTGACCCTGGGCAAGTCACTTAACTTCTATTGCCTAACCCTTACCACTGTTCTGCCTTGGAATCAATACACAGTATTGATTCTAAGATGGAATGTAAGGGTTATTAATAATTTAAAAAACTGGAAAGGACCTTGGAAATAATCTAGTCTAACTCCCTCAATTTACAGATAAGGAAACTGAGGCACAGATAGTTTTGATTCTTCACTCAAGGTCACATAAGTTACTTATATGTTTAAGCTTATTTGGATTATATAAATCTACATAGGTTTGCCTTTATAAGTATTTTATACTTGTATTTTCCTTTCTCTCTTGTAAAAAAGTTAGGAAAAACAGGCAAGTCTAATCCCAAAATACTGAAACACTGAGTAAATATCTCTCTCACCTCCAATTGTCCTTATTCTATCAATTGACATGTATTTTCTTTGGGAGGGGTGTTGAAGAAGAAGCACAAAATTTGAAATCAGAGCACTTGCTTCAGATCCTAGCTCTGTATTTATCTTGATTGATCTCAGCCACATTTGATGGGGTGGGTGGACAAGGGCTCAGTAAATTGAGAGGATTAAACTCAATAGTTCTGAAAAGTTTTAACCAGTTCTCTATTCTATAATTATATAAAAAAATATGACTACAATTAGAGTTGGAAAGACTGATCATTGGGATGACTTAGGAGTTACCCAATTCAACTCATATTTGAGCAGGAATTCTCGCTTTGATAGTCTTGATGAGGGGGATCACCCATCCTCTATTAATGAAAATATGGGAAGAATAAAACCTCAACTAGTTTGAAACAGTTATGCTTTCCATTTTCTAAATGGATAGCTTTGTGGTCCAAGGTTGATGATCTTTCAGCCTTTTTACTCAATATACTAAATAGCACTCATCTCACCTTTTGCAGATTTTATCCAACAATTGTAACCTGAAATAACATTTGCCTTGCATAGATGATTAATGTCTACCCATCGTTGCTTATTCAAACTAAGCACCTACATTTCATTCCTCCCCACCCCTTAGTAATAATGCTACCTAATAAGACTTGCAGAAATCTAGAATTGGGTATATGTTAATCCCAAATATATTTTTATGAAACTTCCAATTATTTCATCTAGTTCTATGCAATGTGGTAGAAAGAATGTTGTCATCATGGCATTAACTTTCATTTCCCCCCTACTATCTGGCAAGTAGGATTATGTATGACTTTGGGAAGGTCACTCTTTTCTCTGGGCTTAAGTTTCCTCATCTATGAAATGAGACTAGGCTAAAGGTTGGCAAACTGTAGACTGTGGGTCATGTCTAGCCCAATGAGCTAAGAAAATGGTTTTAACATTTTAAAATATTCTTGGCTGGTGGGCCATACAAAAACCATTTCAGCTGGATTTGGCTCTCAGGTTGCACCACAGGTTGTTGTTGTTCAGTTGTTTCAGTCATGCCTAACTCTTTGTGACTTCATTTGGGATTTTATTGGTAAAGATGCTGAAATGTTTTGTCATTTCTTTCTCCAGCTCATTTTACAGATGAGGAAACCAAGGCAGGGTTAAGTAACTTGCCCAAGGTCACAGAGCTAGTAATATCTGAGGCTCGATTTGAACTCAGCTCTTAATGACTTCAGGGTCAGTGCTCTAAGATGATTTCTAAGATCTTTTTGTAACTCTAGCTCTAGGGATCTTATTATCCCTTAATTTAATCCCTCTTCTACAAAATAGTTACTCAAATTTGTGAAGATTTCTCTTGACTTCAAAGAACTTATCTAAATAAGACTACAAGATTCCCACACAGGAAATCATCCAAGGTTAAAACTAATTTGAAAATAAAGTGCTAATAATTGGATCCTTTGAGCACAATAGAAATAGGAAGGAGGGAAACATTAGTAGGGAGTGAGGTGGTCTAGTCAGGCTGCTTGAAAGTCATGAGTTTTATAATGAAAGCCTTAGAGTGAGCTGGACACAGTCCAGGAAATGAAGCAAGATAAGCTCCGCCCATCTCATAGAGCTTTAAGAAGCACATCATTCTTCTTATTATGGCTAGGTAGGTAGGTAGGTAGACAGATAATAGGTAGATAGATAATTGGTAAACAGGAAGACAGACAGATTGAGATAGATAGATAGATAGATAGATAGATAGATAGATAGATAGATAGATAGATGATAGATAGATAATAATCTGGTGTTAGAGAATTAGCAAAGATACCTTTATTAGCTTATTAATGAATATGACTACACATAGGCAAAGCAGTTAACAGTGTTGAAGTGAGGAAGTGAGGAAGACGAGTTCAAATCCAGCTTAAATAATCACTGGGTGACTCTACGCAAGTCACTTAATCTCCATCTACTTCATTTACCTCATTTGTAAAATAGGGATAATCATAGCATCTACCTTCTATGTATGCTATGAAGGTCAAATGAGAAAAGATACTTAGCAAACCTCAAAATCTTATGCAAATGTTTTTTGTTTTGTTTTGTTTTTTGCATTTTAAAAAATAAAACCCTTACCTTCCATCTTGGAATCAATACTGTGTATTGGTTCCAAGGCAGAAGATCAATAAAGGTTAGGCAATGGGGTTAAGTGACTTGCCCAGGGTCTCACAGCTGGGAAGTGTCTGAGGCCAGATTTGAACCTAGGACCTCCCATCTCTAGACATAGCTCTCAATCCCCTGAGCTACCTAGCTTCCCCCTGTAAATGGTTTTTGATTCATTGCTGTTCAATCATTTCAGACTCTTTGTAACCATATTTGGGGTTTCCTTGATGAAGATACTAGACAGATCTGCCATTTCTTTGTTGAGCTCATTTTACTGATAAGGAACTAAGACAAACAATGTTAAGTGACTTGCCCAAGGTCATGTAGCTAGTAAGTGGGTAAGGTTGGATTTGAACTTAGGAATATGAATATTTCTGACTCTAGTCCTGATGATCTATCCACTGAGTCAACAGGTTACCCATATAAATGGTAAGCTATTATTATTATTATACTCCCCAAATACTAGGATTCTCTTCTTCTTACCTATGGAGTTTTGATAGAAGAACCAAACTTTTAAAGCATCTACAAAAATAAAACACTCTCCCTTGGGCAGATAGTAAGTTCTTTCTCACTATGACTGACCAAGGAGAAGTTGGATGATCACTTGTCAGGGAGCTTGAATGAGCTACATAATGAGGCAGGTAAAAATATAAACTCTTTGTTGGTAGGTACAATTTTGGTTTTGTCCTCATATTCCTAGCACCTAATATAAGAGGAATGTTACCCATCAATTACTCAACAAGTTTCCATTGGGTACCTGAATACTAGAGTCCGTGCTGACCTCCGTACTGAGCACACAAAAACAAATGTGGAACAAGACCTTCCTTCCCTTAAGGTGCTTACATTTTATTAGAGAAATGACTTGAAACAAAGAAGATAATAATACTTGCAATAGCTATAACCCAAGGTTGTCACGGGGAAAGCCCTTTGCAAACTTCAAAGCATTATAGAAATGTGAGTTGTTTATTGTTTTTATTGTTGTCATTCTAGATCTGTGGAAGAGTAAATGCAGAGTTACAGTGGTAAGGATGAATAGTATATTGAGGAGGGTGGAGAAAGAATGTGTGGTTCACAGAACTCTGGATATAGCAGAACCAGATTAAAATGTCAGAAGTGGCAGCTAGGAAGCTTGGTGGGTTGTGAGTCAGACCCAGGGATTGGAAGTCCTTGATTCAAATCAAGGTTCAGACACTTCCTAGTTGTATGACCCTGGACAAGTCACTTAATCCTCCTTGTCTAACCCTTACCACTTTTCTGCCTTTGACCCAATACACAGTATTCATTCTGAGATGGAAGATAAGGATTTTTGTTTTTAAAATGTCATCAGGAAATATTTAACAAAATAAAATGTTAAATTATAATAAAATATAGACAATGTTAACTTGTGGTTTTCTGATTCAATATGTAGCTTGCAGAACACCAAGTGTGTTCAGTGATATGATGTCCTGTGTGTTTCCCATCAAGGAAGAAAATCTGAAAGCACATTATGTCTGCCTGAGCTTAAGCATATAAAACTGTGAGTATCCAATAATTATTGATCCATCAGTGCAATAGTAGCCTCTTCATTTGACCTCTTATCCATTCTCATCTGTAGTCCTGTTTTCCCTTCTATTTCAGCTAAGAATGATTTACTAGTGGCACATTCAATAAAGTTCTAGGCTTGGAGCCAGAAAGACTAAGTTGATATCCTTCTTCAAACATTTTCTACCTGTGTGATTCTGAATAAATATCAACCCCTCTGGACTTCAGTTTCTTCATCTATAGAAAGGGTTGGACTCAATGGTCTCTAAGGTCCTTTTCGGTGAATGGTGTGTGCTGGGAAATGTTTAACAACCAGCTCCATTTAATCTGCATCAGTAGTAATATTTTCTCTATTACTTTCTTAGATCTACTATATAATCCATACTATAATAAAACAAGTCCTGATTTGCTGACTTTGCTATTTCTGAGATATATATGATCATACTCAACATTGAACAATCAACAAGCATCAGTTTGAGTGCTCCCATGCACCTCGGTTTCCAGCTCTAAAACCTGAGATCTATGATCTTAATTGGGTCTGGCTTGATACCAGCTTGCTGAGTCTCAGTAGAAAGAGCAATCAATGACTAAGATGTTAGAAGATGTGGATTCAAAATTCTCCTGTCAATTCCCCCCCCCCAATATCCTTACCTACTGATTTAGAATAGATACTTAGTATCATTTCCAAGGCAAAAGAACAGAGGTTAGGCAATTGGGGTTAAATGACTTGCCTAGGGTCACATAATTAGGAAGTATCTGATGTCAAATTTGAACCCAGGACCTCCTTCCTCTAGGCTTGGCTTTCTATCCTCTGAGCCAGCTAGAAACCCCACTCCTGTCACTTTGACTACCTGTGTGACTGTAGACAAGTTTCCTAAACTCTCTGGGTCTTAATTTCCTCATGTTTCAAAAGAAGATAGTTGGACTAAATGGTTTCTGAGGTCCCTTCCTGATCTTATGCACAACTTTTCTCTTTAACTATAGTACTTTGTATTACTACTGGATTTATGAGTAGGGCAAAATAGATCAAAAGAGTCTTAGACTTAAAGTCTACATCTCTATGGTCAGACACCTGCTCCAGCACTAACCATTGTGACCTTAAGGGAGCCACTTACCTCACTGGGTTTCAATTTCCTCATCTGTTAAAAAAAAATCTATCATCTTCATGCAAGCAGCTGTGACTGGCCAAGTAAGCTGCCTTAGTTATAGTTTTGTTTTTGTTTTGTTTTCTATCCCACTGCTTGAATTCTGAAGGTTTCTAAAGGTAAGAAATGATGATGATGTCTCCTTGGGCAAGAGGGCATTGAAACCTTTATCCTGTGCTGGTCTGTATTAGTCTGAGAGAGATCTGGTCTTTCTACTTTTAGAAGCTTTTCCATAGCTATAGAGATTATCAATATTATTGACCTAAATAGTGACACAGGAGTTTGGGGGCAATGTTCAAGGATGGTGGTCTGACTACTTACCACAAATTGCTTGATTAATTGCTTCTAATGGTATTTTTTGGACAACTAATTGATGCAGAATTACTGCTCAGGTTGCAATTTAAAAATTGATACTACTGAACAGAGATAGATTTTTAAAGGGTTCCTTTTTAGAAATCCAAGTTTGCATCTAGTATTGATACCTCTAAACTTCTAATATTTCACTATAGATGAGCTCAAAATTCTTGCCAGATGGGCTCAACGTGTTTGGGTCATTCATCTTCCAGGAAAACCTTGACTGTGTTCTTATCAAACAATAAATGGTAGAAAAATTATTAGGTAAAATAAACCTCAGAATACTCACCCTTGTTTCCATATTCTCAATGGGGGAGAAATTTCAGATTCTAGGTGTACGATGAAAAGAAAAGAATCCTTTCGGCATTTTGAAATTCGCCATTGGTCTGATTCCCCAGTTTCCATGGGTGTGCTGTTCTGGGATAAGTCATGGGGGACAATCTCAACCTGAGTTTGAATAGGTATCTTAAACTCAAATGTAATAGAGCCCCAAGTGCCCCTTCAATTTGCCTTATATTTTAAAAATCCATTTACATTTGAAATCTGATAAATTATAATTCAAATATAGTTCAGTGGTAGCTTCACGAATGACCCAGGAGATACAAGGTGCCTAAAATTATTAAATTAATTCGAATTCAACAAACATTTGTTAGGTATCCACAACATGCCAGGCAATGAATGTACTAGGTACTGAGGATGCAAATCAAACACAAAACATCCCCCACCCTCCAAGATCTCATGTTCTAATGGTAACAAAAGATGTATACATAAATGAGTGGATGACTATATATAGAGAGTAAATACAAAGGGATTTTAGTTAAGGATTAGGATCAGGAAAGGCATTCTAGAGGAGAATAGAAGTTTGGGATTCTATAAAGAAGCAATAGGGAAGAGGAGCATGCTAGGCATAGATGACCTATCACGTGTGCAAATTCATAGAGACAGGAAATAAAATTTCACATACAAAGAATAGCAAGTAAGGCAGTTTGTCTGGAATAGAAAACATGTAAAAGAGAGCAATATGCAATTAATCTGCAAAGATGGAACAGAATATTCTCTTTTTATTTTTTATATCCCTTACCTTCCATCTTAGAATTAATACTGTGTATTGGAGCCAAGATAGAAGAGCAGAAAGGGCTAGGCAATGAGGGGCAAGTGACTTGTCCAAGGTCACCCAGTTAGGAAATGTCTGAAGCCAGATTTGAACCCAGGATCTCCCTCTCCAGGGCTGGCTCTACATCCACTGAGGTACTAAGTGCTCCCAATAGAGTGCTTTTATGAGGATCTTTAAATTCCAGAAAAAAAGGAGTGTGTGTATTTTATTGTTGTTGTCCTAGAGGGAATGGGCAACCTAAGTAAATATTCTAAAGCAGAGGAGTGGCAAGACCATATCTGCATTTAGAGATATACATTTGGCAGCTCTGTCAGAGACAAATTATAAAAGGAAAGACTGGAGATAGGGAGACCAAGAAGAGGCTATTGCAATGGTCCAGGCAAGAGATGAGAGCCTGAACTAGGGTGGGGACTCCTTCAAGGAGACAAATGTTAGAGGTATTATGAACTTAGAGTCAAAAAGACTTGGCAACCAATTGGATGTGGAAGATGAGGAAGTGAGAAGAATAGAAGATGATTGAGGTTTCAAACCTGAGTGATGAAAAGTAGGATGGTGTCTCTAACAAATGAGTAAGTTAAGAAGAGGCGTCCTTTAAGGAGATGATACTGTATATGAGTTTGCTAAGGTAACACTTTAATGTTGTAGT
The DNA here is from genome assembly GCF_027887165.1 of Monodelphis domestica. NCBI lineage: Eukaryota > Metazoa > Chordata > Mammalia > Didelphimorphia > Didelphidae > Monodelphis > Monodelphis domestica. The sequence continues at coordinate 60,700,623 of NC_077227.1, forward strand.
TATAATGACTATATGAGGCAGATAACTGGTGCAGTGGAGAAGAACACTGGACTTAGAATGAGGAAGAGCTGAGTTCAAATTCTGTTTCACATACATACCAGTTGTGTGACCCTGGGCAGGTCACTTGCCCAATATCTGCCTCAGTTTCTTCTTCTGTAAAATGGAGTAATGACAGCATTCATCTCTTAGGATTGCCGTAATCAAATGAGATAATGCATAAACAACTCTCATCAAACATAAATCATTATATAAATACTAGATATTATTATTACTACTATAATATTATGAACAATGAGTAGGATATAACAGAGAGATATACAAAGTGGTACAGATTAACTAAACCTGCTAAACTAACATTCCTGAAGCTCACATAATATTGCTACTCCACAGGTTTTGCCCCCTTAAAATAAATGTTTCAATATTACAGGGGTTTTAAAAATCAAGAAACATCCAGTGCATTTAAAATTCAATTCTAGATCCTCCTATTAAGCAGTTGTCAATCATTCAGTCACCATATATTTAGTGCCTCCTACGTGATCAACTCTAAACCAAGCACCATAGGAGATGCCATTCACATATAGTGTCTGTGCATGAGATTCCCTGAGCTAAGCGCAGAGAGGGATTGGAAGAGGCAGGTAGGTTCATAAAACATTAGACTTGGTGTCAGGAAGCCTGAAGTTCAAAGCTGGCCTCAAATACTTACTAGCTGTTTAGCCTAGGCAAGTCACCTAACCTCTATATACCTCAGTTTCCTTTATTGGGAAATGGGGATAACAAAAGTGCCTACCTCCTAGGGATGTTGTGAGGATCAAATGAGATAATTGTTTTTATAAAATTGCTTAGTACAGTACTTGGGTATTTAATAAATATATCTATTCCTTTCCCTTTCCCTTGCTTTTCCTTCCTTCCTTCCTCCCCCTACAAGACATAGTCTTGCTCTTAAGACTTTATATCTGGGAGGGGATATAAGATAGAAACAGAGATAACTAGTATAAAGCTAGAATTAATCCATAATCAATGCATATGCTTATGGGGGGGAACAATTACTTTGGACTAGGAGGGATCATGGAAGGAGGTGGTATTTGACCTTGAAGGGTGGGTAGATTTGTATCTGGTGGCAGTAGAAGGAAAGGGGATTTCAAGAATAATGGAATTTTGGATCAAACATGTGAAAGGGGAAAAAGAACAGGATATACTTAGGGAATGATCACAGATACAGAGTTAGAGCTAAAATGGACCCCTCTGGTCATCAAAACTCTACATTTTCATTTTATATTTGAGGAAATAGAGGCCTTGAGTGATGTGCCCAAGATTACATAGGGAATTAGTAATAGAGCTAAGATTGAACTCAGAAGTTCTCAGTTGGCTCTTTCCATTGTACCATGTTGCCTTCTGATGAATAAAATATTGGTCATTTGCTAAACAGTCAGTCAATTAACATTTATTAAGTTCCTATAATCAGGCACTGTGCTGGGACTATAAAGAAAGGTAAGGAAAGTCCTCATTCTCCATTTCACAATCTTGTTGGCCATGCAAGATCTATAGCTATTGGAATGTCATATTGATTGATTATCAATGCCCCAGGACTTCAGCAATGGGAGAGATAAGATAGTGGGGGCTAGAAAGTAGGAGGTTTCATGACAGAGATAGATCTTGAATTGGACAGATAGGAATTAAATAGATAGAAAGGAATGGGGAGAAATCTCCAGGCTGAAAGAATAATATAAACCAGAGCAAAGAGAGTTGTACTTAGACCTCTGAAGAGATACTAGTTTGGGAAGAGTGGAAGGAACTCTGGGTACTTGTTGGAGAAGAGTGGAAACAAGGTTGGATGCATAGAAAGAAGCTGAATTATGAGAGGCCTTAATAGCTAAGACTTGATAACAAGGGTGATCAGGAGTCAGTTTGAATTCTCAAGCAGGGGAGTGATGTGATAAAGGAGGGGTTTAAGGAAGATCAGTCTCCTGCTGTAGTCTAGTTTATCAAAGACTGAGAAGAGAGCAGTGTGCTGCCTTTGCATATATTTACTCTTATTTTCAGCATTTCTCTGAAATGCTCAGAATGCTGAGCTTTAAAACATGTACTGTAAATAAACCAAATTAAAGTAAAATTGACTCATTTAGCAACCAGTCTCCAATCTTGCATTAGAGGCAATTCAAGAGACTTCACAGATTTTAGTAACCAGATAAGATTATTATATAAACAGACTGCTGCATTGAATGATGTCCCATATCTTGAAGAGAATATTAGAAATCAATAGTAATACAGGTTGAAAATTAAGTAATGTGGTTAAGCACCTTTGAATGATGCCATTTTTAAGAGCTGATTAGAAATAAATATGCCAATTGCACTGTAGCTGATAGCTGGAATAAAGTGATGATTAATCAATTTAAATCTGAAAGAGAATGAGGCCATCTTAACAAGAGCAGTCCCTCGTGATGTGCTTTTGAAGCAAAGGAAAATCCCAAATCTTAGTGACTGAGCAGCTGTGGTAACAGAGAGTTTATGAACACCCAAGGAAACAGACTCAAAAAGAAGGATCAGGGTCATCGTGCAGAACAACTGAATGGCAGATGAACAAGGAAAGACCACTAAAGTATAGCATAGCTGACCAGTGAGCTCTGAGCGGATTACTCAGCTCTGAGAAGTATAAGCTACTTAACCCAAGAACCCAGAGTGATGTGCCAACAAAGAGATGAAATGACTGCTCCAGGACTTTGAAGGTCCTCATTTCTACTTTGAACATCCAATTACCATAAAGCCAGAGAAGAGATGGACTGCTGGTTGTGTCCATATTTTTATCCCTACTTTAAGAATAGTATTCAATGCTGTACTTTCCTAGAAAGATATAGCCACTGTTAGGGAAAATATAGCCCAAGGGAAAGGCTGGAGGGAAGGGGGAAATACCATGTTCCTGCAGCTGTCCACCATCATTAATTACCCACTGGGCAATAAGAGAATGTCAGGATGCTCTTTCTTTGAAAACATTGGCAATCAGTGAAATAGGCATGGCTAGCAAAACACCCTGGGGAGTCGGTAGTGATATGGAGAGCATTTGAGTGGGTGTAGAGAGCATGAGCAAAATGCTAGCTTAGAAGGAAAGTGAGAAAGCATGGTCAGGGAGGAACTTGGCTCTGTGGGATTTGAGGGAATGTTAACTGTTTTAAGTCAGTGTTTGATCTTCTGAGAAGACCTGTATATCGAACCTCCACTTGCTATATAAATGCTACTGATTGTTGATGTGGCTGTTATTGTTTTAAGAAATCCCTGGAAGTTTCTGAACAATAGTTGTGCAGATATGGAGCCTTGGGAAATGTGAGCTACCCCTAGAGTAAGCCTTGATTTGTAGATCCAAGGGAGCAATGGAGAATGAGGTCACCTTTCAGAGTTAGGCAGTCCTAGCCTTGGTGTCCATCCAGTGAGCTTGTGTCCTGGTATTGACAATCAGTGATGGTAACACCTGTAAATTCGAGTGATCTTAAAAGCAAAGTTCTGAGTCCAAAGTAAACTTCACGTAGCAACAGAGAAAATCCAGGATTCATTGGGGTTGAAGGGTAGGACACAAATGAACCTGAGTTAGAGCATCACAATGGATGTGAGAGATCCATACTATCATCTGTTGAAAAACAAGAGGAACTAGGCTTTCTAATATACATATTTGTATATAAATATATATATCAAATTATTTATTTGTTAATTTGGATACACAGATGCATATATATGTGTAGAGATAGTGGGTATATTATATGTATATGTATTTAATATAGTATATCTAGGATATCCCAAATTTTTAATGAAGTTTTATGTTTTAATATCTTAAGAAGCTACTACTATAAAAATTGTAATAAGTATATATACTTATTAAGGTATACTTATGTGTGCATATCAATATGTACATGCATATATAGATATATTTATATTAATGTATATATATTAGGTATGTATATATGTTCATATCTATGTACATTTGTTTTGTATGTACATATGCATGTGTATATATAAACACATAGTAGTCACTTAACAAATGCTTTACTTCCTTCCTCCCTTTTTCTTTCCTTTTCTCCTTTCTCCCTCCCTTCCTTTTTCCTTTCCTCCTTCCCTCCCTCCCTTCCTCCCTCCTTTTTTTCCTTCCTTCTTCCCTTTCTTCCTCCCTTCCTTCCACCCTCCCTCCCTCCCTTCCTTCCTTCCTTCCTTCCTTCCTTCATTCCTTCCTTCCTTCCTTCCTTCCTTCCTTCCTTCCTTCCTTCCTTCCTTCCTTCCTTCCTTCCTCCTTTCCTCCCTCCCTTCATCCCTTGCTTCCTTCTTTCCTTCCTCCATTCCTCCTTTATTCCCTCCCTTACTTACTTACTTCTTTCCCTTCTTTCTTATGTCTTCCTTCCTTCTTTCCTTGTCAGAGTTGGAAAATACTTTAGAGAGCATGATAATCAACGTATTTTTTAATTAATTAATTCATTTATTTAATAAATTGGGAAAATGAAGCCCAGAAAGAAAAAGCTGCTTGTCTGAGGTTACTCATTCTATGATTCTTTTAAGTCCTAAGAGCTCTGAAATGAATGTACTCTGTAGTCTGGTCTACAAAGATGTCTCTAATTCTTGGTACAGAGAAGGAAGACATCTAAGATGACACCACCTTACCCCAGACAGTGGAGGGAGGAAGTACTCCCATTGGGCTGCTGGGTAAAGGGACAGGTGATGAGAGATATGTGGAAATGGGGAGGAGATTGGCCCCAGCTCTCTGCTCTCCTCCATGGGCCATGCTGTGAGCTATGCTTCCCTCAAACCTAGCTCCTCTCTGACCCCACCATGGGAATCACCTTTGCCATAGACTAGACAGGCTGCTGTCTGCACCATACTCTCACATAGCATGTGAGTCACCCTCCCCACTCCCAGTGTGTTGCCCCAGACAAGGGAGGGAGGAAGGACTCCCACTGGGCTGCTGGGTAGAAGGGGGTGGGGGTGGGGGGGAGTGAGGAATATCCTCAGGAATATGGAGAAAGGGAGGGGAACTGCTCCATAATGAGTCCCTCTGGCTTTCTAGTAATGAACTCTGGAGGGCAACTGTAGGTGTGCCCACAGAGAGGTCTCTGTGTGCCATGTTTGGTACCTGTGCCATGGGTTCACCATCACTGACCTAGAGGATGTTAGTTTAAAGCTACAAGTATGGAGAATTGTGTGGAAATTTACCAAATCAAACAAGAATGTCCTGAAATTTGATTGCTGACCTTTGACAAGTGGTTTTCCCTTGTTGGGCCTTAGTTTCTTCATCTGGAAAATGAGAAGATTAGACTAGGTGGCCAATAAGTTCCTTTCTAGCTCTAAATTAGGACCTTAGGCACTTTAATTTGTAACTGGAAGGAACTTTAGAGGCCATCTAGTCCCAGGTGAGGAAATGAAAACTCAGGAAGGTAATTTGCCCAAGGTCACACAGAGAGTGAGTAATGGGGTTGTGCTTTAAACCCAGATATTCCAACTCTAAATCTCATGAGCAGTCCAGCTATTATCCTGTTTATTCAGTACTACCACATGGCTACTAGGGAGCAATAGTTCTTTTCCTGCTTCTCTCTCCAATAGTCTCGGAGCATGAGAGTGGGTACTCTTGTCCTCAGAAAACTGGACAAAGAATTCCATTCAATTTAATTCAATGAGCATTTGTCAAGGGCTTATATGACAGGCAGTGTTCTAAATGTTGGGCTTTTGCCCTCAAGGATTCCCCTTTCTATGGAGAGGAAACAACTTGGAGAAAATGAAATAAATATAAAAATAAATACAAAGAAAATTTTAGTGTAAGGGAACACTCATACTGGAGAGAAATCCTAAATAGGTATTATTGAGGAAGTGGCATCTGAAGAGCCTTGAAGGGAGTCAGGATCAGTGATGAAGAAAGATATCATTCTAAGCATGGAGCACAGTCAGGCACAGAAAGGTATGAAATATTATTTATGGGAAGCAGCAAGTAGAACCATTTGGCTTCAACATTAGATCAGAGTCAAACTATGAAGGGCTTTGATTGTCAAAGGAAGGGAATTATATTTTATCCTAGAGGTAATTGGGAGCCACTGAAACTTCATGAACTGGGGAGTGATGACCACATCTATGCCTTTTTTCTTTATATCTATAGAGTTGTTAGGATAGAGTGCTTTTTATTCTGTAGGGTGTTATATAAACATGACCCATTATTATAATCACTATGGACCCTGTACAGAGGAGAGATTCCTGCATTTCAATTTAGGAAGACCTGGGGTTTGAGTTATGTCTTTGATTCATAATAGTTATGTGATCCTGGACAAATTGCATTAATTAATTAATGTACATCAGATAACTCCCTTTGATTTCTTTATGGAATCCGAGATGCTAACAGTTGCTTAGACCAAGTTATATATTATCACACTTAATACTGTTGAAAATATGCATAAGTATAAAGATTGAATTCTCACTTTTAAACCTTTTTGTCTAGTTGGAGGTTTGAAACAGATAAAATGAATGAACAGTGAAAAGCTAAATGGTATAGAATCAAGGTAATTGGGAGTTTTGGAAAAAGTTTCAACCCGAGGACCAGAGAGGCCCTGGATTCCAGTCCCCACCTGCCACTGACTGACTAGCTGGGTGACCTTGGATAAGCTACTTAGTCTCCAAACTCAGCTCCTTCATCTGTAAAATGAGGGAGTTGGATTAGATGACCTCTAAGGTCCCTTTCAGCTTTCAATCTATGATCCTAGATAATCTCTTTATAAGGGAAAGCTCAGCAGAGGGGATGGGACTTGGATTAAGCCTTGAAGGATTAGGGGAGGTGAGGAATTGAGGGGGGAAGCTTTCCAAACACAAGGGATGATGCTATATTAGAAACTCTCTCTCCATAGTTCATGGTGCCAGGGATGTCTTCCTTCATGGAAGGAAAACATAGATGAGAAAGAGGATTCATTTACATGGTAAATTTTTGTATTATCAGACACAATGGAATTCTGAGTCTTAGAATCAGACAATAAGAACTGAAAGGAAGCATAATAAATCTCTCATTTCCCAAATGGTGAGACTAAGGCCCAGAGGAGAAGAGACTTGCCCAAGGTTATACAGTGAGTGTTAGAGCTAGGACTAGGACCCATATCTTCTGATACTAGACCAAGGATCTCTTTCTATCCCTCTGCTCCACCTCTCTCTGTCTGTCTCTGCCTGTCTCTCTGTCTCCTGCTTTTCACGTGTTAAAAATGCCTTCAGTCCAGTCTAGGTCTGTCAAACTGTAATAAAAGCCCGAGGAAATACTATTAGCCAGCAAGTGATCACACAGTGCTGTGTGGAGGAGGTGAGGCTGTTGGCTCATCTGGAGAGCTCCTGGTACTCAGCGCGTGGGGGCCGGCTGGTTGAATTGTGTTTGTCACAGCTTCGCCCATCAGGTCTTGAGGCCGCCCCCCCCCCTCCCCCGCCCCCGCGCGCCTTCCTCCCTGCCCTCTTCCTCCTCCTTTCATTCTCTCTGGCCAACTTCCCCAAGCGGAGAGCCCAGCCTCTGCACGCATCTCCCGGGGGCCCAGACAAAATCAAGTTGTCCGTTGTGCGCCAGCAACAGCCCCTTTGTTCCCAGGAAGACAGGCCGAGGGGTGGCTGGGTTGCCAAGAACACAGGTGGAGCACACTGGGAAGAGGAGGGGGAGAGAAGCCCCCTACCCCACCGTGCCTTCCCCCCTCCCCCCGCCCACCCCAGCCTAGGTTTTATTCACTGCACAGCCTCATCTCTCTAAGTAGCTGGCACCCGCAGCTGGCTGCAGCGGGGAAAACCTACAGACATCGCACTTGATGTTAATAAATGTGTTTGCCATTAAGTGGCTGTTGTAATGCTCTGCTTGTTTGCCTTCCTGCTTGCACTTTCATCCTTCACTGTAACACTCGTCCTGCCTTGTAATTTGTCTCTGGCGTTTACACAGCCTGCTGCAGGTATACAAACCTCTTAGATCAAGGAACTGCTCCGACACTTGATAAAAGGATTCCATTCGGGGCCCTCGCCTAGTCTGGCTGCCACATTCCGCCTCAGCCTTGACGCCCCGAATACAAACTGCCTGATAGTCACAGGCCGCTGGATTGGGCTGTGGGGGCTGGGTGGGGGATGGCTTCCTTCCCTTTCCGCACGCAGCCCTTCTCTTTGACGTCGAACTGAATGGGGAGATGGAGGAGACCTGAGGAAAGCTCAGTGCGGCGGCTGCGGCGGCGGCGGCGGCGGCGTGCACACCAGACTGCCAGCCCTGATGCGCCGCCGTTCTCTAAAGAGGGATCCATGACAGCCTCAGCGGTCTCCCTGTTTCCCTTCGCTGCCTTCCCCTATCATTGTCTCGCCTCTTTTCCCCTCGACTTTTCCTCCTACTCAGTCCTCTGTGCTTCAAAGGAGAGAACCAAACAACGCTGGTTCAAAACCCGGGTTTGCTATTTACGTTTTGGCAGAACCCTTGGCCAAGTTCCAACAAATCGTACACCTTTGTAAACAGGCTGGGTTAAACATCTAACAGAATACAAGCCTCTGGAGAAAAGAGATCGGTTCCTTTTTATTAATCTCTGTATCTCTAGTAGCTAGTAGAGTGCTTGGAACAGAATAGGGTTTAAAAAATGCTTACTGATTGATGGCGGGGTGGATAATTTGCTTAGCCGAGTGTCAAGGTCCTTTCCAGGTCTAACTTTGGAGCTCTTAGTTTTGGGTGATGTTTTTTTTTGCTTTGTTTTTGTTTTTGTTTTTGGTGTCATGGATCCCTTTGGCAGTCTGATGAGCCTCATGGATCCTTTCTTGTGATAATAAACATATATAGATTTTTAAAATTTTGTTTATTATCATGCAAACCACCTTTCCAGTTGGTCATTGTAAGAGCACACTAATATAAAACCAAAAACCCCCAAATAAAACTAAATACACGGATGTGAAAGATAGTATGCTTTAATCCACATCCATCCACTCAGAGCAATATTTTTTAGGAATTGTAGGAAATGATAAATTTCAGTCACAGGACAGTGAAAATAAAGAGAGATTTTTTTTCTTTCTCTATGCAATTCAAAGACTCCAGGTTAAGAATCCTTTCCCTAAAGCTGAGGAAACCTTCATTTCCTTCTTCTTCCTTTCTTTAAAAGCTCTAGAAATACTTTTCAGGCCAGGAGTATATAGTATATGGTGTATATCCAAATGAGAATGAAAGGTCTGTCTAGAGAAAAAAAAAAAGCTTTCTCCAGCTATTCTTATCTTCCTCCAGGATCATCTCTCACCTAATTCTTCTAAAAAAGTTTAGGAAGACACCAGCCTAAGGCAATAATCACTATTACTCCAAACTCCTACAGTACTTATAGTTTATAATAAGCAGAAGTAAACTCCAGGAAGACAAAGGCTATTTTTATCTATTTTTTTTTAAAAGAAACTTTATCTTTGTAACCCTGACTTTAGCATTGGGGAGGTACAGGGTAGGGAGAAGGGACTCTTGGAACTGTGATTTCTTCATTGTAAGGAACTTGCTCTGTGGAAAATCCCTCCACCAATGCAGATCAACAACTCTTTCGTAACTTGTGCTCTTAGGAAGCTGATTGGCGAAAGGGAGAGATTCAATGACTTATCCAGGGCCATAGATGTTTTTATCAAAGGGAAGATCTAAACATTACATTATTGATTCCAAGACCAGCACTTTATGCACTATACATGTTACCTCTATTTTTTTTAATTGTAGGAATTTAATAAATGCTTAGTAGTAGCTAGATGTACAGTGGATCAAGTGCCAGGCCTACAGTCAGAAAAATACATTCTCTTGGGTTGGAATTTGACCTCAGACACTCTAGAGCAGTGTTGAAGATCCAAGAAACATTCAGTAGGTTAGTTGAAGAGATGAAGAGAATGGAGGTTCATTGGCATCAAGTCTTAGAAGAGAATGTGAGAGCAGTTTTTATATGAGGTTTTCTCAAAATAGCATCCCCAATTGGGAGGGTCTTGGTAGCACAGATGGTGGCAAAAATCCAAACAAGAACATGTTAGAAATCTTGCTCTACATTTTGCTACAGATTAGCTAATGTCTCCATGTCTCAGTTTCCCTTTCTATCTATGTGGCTGATGTTGTTAGCGTAAAATTCTTCTCATTCTCCATTTATTGGTGAGCATGGCATATTATAAGTATGTAATAATTTACTATCTATGCAATAATTTCAATTTCTATCTAAATATACAGTACTCATTTCTCTCCTGTGCACCAATCTCACATCATTAATTACCTTTTAGACCACTTGAACTGGATATCCCATAATCATTTTAAACTCAATATATCCAAAAGTGAACCTATTATTTTTTGTTCCTAATCCTCTCCTCTTCCAGACTTGCCTTTTACTCTTTTTTCTTTTTAAATTTAAACCCTTACTTTCTGTCTGTGAACTTTAGATTACTCTGCCCTACCTAGTCTAACAAAATCAGGAATGTCTTGTGAAGTTTAGATTACTCCAACCTACTTAGATCTTACTTTATGGTAAAGATAAAATTGTAATCTCCTGATTGAACAATGAAGGTACTCAGTTCTTATTTTATTGTAAAGCTAGAACTTTAAGCTAAGTATTTTAGATCTTGATACAAAAAGGTGTTAAGTAACTATAAATTAATCACAAAAAGGTTAAGTAACTAACAAAAGGTGAACTTAACAAAGAAGTGTTAAGTAACTCAAAAGATATAATCTAATCAAAGAAGATGAGAACTAAAGAATGGGCAGTCCTGGAGAATAGCCTCTGATGTGGTTGGTTGATGTGAAAATTTAGAGGGGACACAAGAATAAAAGATCTATATATTTCCCATCACTTCCTCTCTCTGGTACCTTTTGGCAGGAGAGAGGTGGCTGGTGGCAACATGCTGGGCCTTCCAGCATCTTGGTGTGGCTACAGCTATTGTCTGGTTCAGTGGTGAGTTTCTGGCTGAGTTTCTCCTCCTTTACTTCCAAACATTAACCTCTTAGAAGCCTCTAAACTCCTTCAGAGACCTAGTGGCAGAGATATTGAACTCCCTCTGGCTCAGGCTAGGGGGGAGAAATCCTATACCCTCTTCCCTCTTCTCTTTAAATCCTTCCCTCTATATTAATTAAAATTACCATAAATTTCCAGACTGACTTGGGTATTTTATTTGAGATTTTTTCCCTGGTGACCAATTAATTTAGATTTTAAGTCACAATCCTAAAATTATCTTTACATGTCTTAGTATTAATTCTAAAACACAAAATCAAGGGCTAGGCAATCAGAGTTAAATAATTTGCCCAGGGTCATACACCTAGGAATTGTTTGAGGTCAAATTTGAATCCAGGTCCTCTTTACTCCAGGTAAACTGGTTTATTCACTGTGCTATCTAGCTGCCCTGTGCCTATTATTGTCTTTTTAAAATCAACACAAATTTTTTTCAATTATATGTAGAAAATTTTTGACAATTGTTATCTGATTCAAATTCTCTTCCCTCCCTCTTTTCCTTCTCTACAAAGTAGTAAATAGTCTGATAAAAGTTATACTAGTGCAGTCATGCAATACATATTTCTGAATTCCTTATGTCATGAAAAAAGACATATCACTCACACAATAAAAAACCAATGAAATAAAGTGAAAATGGCAAGTTTTGATCTGCAATAAGACTTGAACAGTTCCTTCTTTGACTGTGGATAGCATTTTTTGTCATGAGTTCCTTGGGAATATCATGGAACCTTGCTTTGCTGATAATAGTTTAGTCCTTCAATATTTCTTTTACTGTATATAGTATTCTCCTGGTTCTGCTTATTTTACCTTGTATCAGTTCACACAAGTCATTCCAGGTTTTTCTGAACTCATTCTGTTTGTCATTTCTAATGGCACAATAATATTCCATTACAACCATATACCACAACTTGTTCAGCCATTCCCCAATGGGTAGACATCTCCTCAATTTCTAATTCTTTGTCACTACAAAAACAGCTGTTAAATGTATTTTTATAGAAGCAAGTCCTTTCCCCTATATCTGATCTTTTTGGGATACAGACCCAGTTGTGGTATTGCTGGGTTAAAGGGTATGTATAGTTTTATAGCCCTTTTGACCATGGTTTCATTTTGTTCTATAGTATGATCGTTGACAGTTCCAAAAACAGTGTATTAGTGTCCCAATTTTCCCACAACCTCTCCAACATTTATCAATTTCCTTTTTGGTTATATTAGCCAACCTGATATGTTTGAGGTTTGCCCATTACTCATGAAAACACCAGCATCTTTCCAGAGTCCTAGACTTGTAACTCCAGTATCATCTTCAATCTCCATCTCTCACTTACCTCATATATTCAATCTTTTCGAAGTCTTGTGATTTCTACTTTCCCATGTCATATATATATATATACATCCTCCTCCATTGATCTGATAAAAGTCATTTTCCTAAGGGACCATGTCATTCTTCTACTCAAAACTTCAGTGCTTCCTTATTACTCATAGGACAAAAATAGGAAGTCTGATAATTAGCATTCAAAGCTCTTCACCACCTAACCCCTTCCTACCTTTCTAATCTTCACATACTTGCCTTTTCTCCACAAATTCTATGACATAGCCTGACTGTATTACTTGCTGTTCTTTACACAGATCACTCATCTCCCATTAATACCTCTGTGCTTTTGCATTAGCCATATTACATGCCTAGAATGGTCTACCCGCTCACCCCCTCACCTCCTCTTCTTGTTTTTCCTAGCTTCTTTTATGATTCATACTTGCTAGAAGAAGCTCTTCCTGGTCTGCCTCCAACTCAGTTGCCAATGCAACTTTCTCTCATTTACTCTGTATATTTCTTATGTATGCCTAGTTATTTTCATGTTTGCCTTCGCCATTAGAATATAAGCTCCTTGATGATAAGAGCTACTTTTGCCTGTCTTTGTACCCATAGTACTTGGCACAGTGCCTAACCCTAACATAGGAAGTTCTTAATAATTGTTGACAGTCTGACAGGAGGGAACCACAGTGACCATTTAGTTCAAGCCATATAGGAAAGGAACCTGTCCCATAACATACTTGAAAAGTGGCCACCCAGACTCTGCTTAAAGACCAACAAGGAGGTCTTCTCAGGAAGCCTCTCAAGGAAGGGCACTGCATTTAGATATATATCTAAATGTTTGACTTTTTTCTGAATTCAAATTAAATCTACCTCTTTGCAACTTTGTTCTTTGTAAATTACTCCTGGCTATTTCCCCCTGGTTAAATAGAACAAATCTGAATCTTTCTCCATATGACCTTCAAATATCTGAAGGGAGCCCCACTCTTGTCTAAGCTAAACATACCCAGTTTTTTTTTAAACTTTGCATGATACTGATTCTTCACATAA